>NC_088387.1:64469166-64770833 GCF_037993035.2 Macaca fascicularis
CACAAGTAACAAAAAAATAATTACATGGATTTGCATTTGCAGTGAAAATTGTGACAAAGCACACAATGGCTGAGATAGTTAATCCTGTGGATGGTCAGGGAAGGCTTCTGCATGAATGGAGGTTTAAGCTGACACATAATATATGCAACATGCTGCAGGCAGAACATTAGTGAATGAGGGAACAGCTTGTACAAATGTGACAAGGCTACATTTTTTGAGGATCCCCAAAATTGGCTCGTCTAGAGCATAATCAGTGAAGAAATAATCATGAAAGATGAGCTAGGAGACACAAGGCAGAGCCTTATGAACCTGGCTACATATTTCAGATTTTTTTTTGTTACAGTGTGCAGCTATTAAAATTAAAGTGATCTATAAAACATACTTGTAATTTGCCTGAAGAATATTTCAAATCACCTCTTGTTTATTAGTAAACAGATAGCCATGTCATTTCTTGCTCTGGAGTACTTCTGATTAATTATTTAAGATTTGAAACTAACGGGTACAACAGGATAATTAGAGGCACACATAGAAAGAAGCAAATAATTCAGTCAAATTTATGTTCTAAACACACACTTTTTCTTCACCTGTGCAGTAGAAGCGTACATCTTCTCTCTGTTATTGTTTATTTTAACTTCATCTTTATTTTTATGAATCTTGTCTGTTCTGATAAAACTGTTTCATTTGTAGCAATGTGTGGCTTATTAAAAGTTGGAATTGAGCCAGAGTCTAAATGGGTTGGGTCTTGCCCCTGGATGATGGCTCTTGCCTGGAGAAGGTTATCCCAGGATGTCATCTTATGAAGATAATGTCTTCTATGTCAGTATTTTGAGAACTATGTAGAAAATTAGAAAACAAAATTTTTGAAAATCTGAGCAGATCAATTTTTACGCATATACTGAGGTATATTCTATTCAGGAGTGCTTTTTCTGAACTGAATTATAACACACTGCTTTCTTTACTATACTGTGACTTTAACCAGTGAGTTGTATAATTACATACCTGAAATAGATTTGCAGAACTCTGTATCCATCAAAGATCACAGAACCAAGAATTAAAACCCTATGACAGTACTTCTCAGAATTTATGATGGGTGCTATTTAAGTAATTTCTCCTCCACTGGGCACTGTTTTATGCTTCTGATATATTTGCTCTATTCCTCCAATCAACTCCGAATGATAAGATTTGATATTTCCATTCTATATATGAAGAAACTGAGATTCAGAGAAGTTGCACCACTCTTTCAAAGTCATAATAAGTGGTCAGGATGCAAACCTCATTTGTTTTCTTATGCCAATACTGTAGTGGCTTTTCTATTACAACATCCTGTTTTCCTTTCCTTTGAAGTAAATCTCTATAATATGATGCCTCATAACCAGGGACCCTGCTAACAAATATTGCATCATTTTTGCGCAAGTTCGAAAGAGCATCTCACGTACTCCAGGCAGCCTGATACCAAAGGCACATGACTTGACAAATAGAGTGCAGGCTGAATTTCAGTCCCCATTCTCTCTCTCAACTGGGGCCCTACAGCTGCAAAGAACTTTCATGTCTCTGTGTGAGCACCTTGAACATGATGGAAAGTATATTATATTAACAAGTAGTCTAAGTTAAAATATGTACTTATTATTTGAAAACCAATTAATTACTTGAACTACAGTAAAACAAAAATCCTTAGTTTTTCCAGTAATTTGATTATTCCGAATGTTAAATCTTATCCCAAGGTATAGTTTGGAGTACAGCATTTTGCTGTGTTCTGACAAGTTTAATACAACCTTGTTAATATTGTGTCTCATATCTGGTTTATAATGAGATTAAACACTCCTTTTTAATGACTTCCCCTTTTAAATTATTAAAGCTAAGTAAAATAAAATGTCTATCTAAATGTCATTTATAATATTTCTTTATTAATCTAAAAATGTTGGCCGGGCACAGTGGCACATGCCTGTAATTCCAGAACTTTGACAGACTGAGGTGGGAGGATCACTTCAGAAGCTCAAGACCAGTCTAAGTAACATAGTGAGACCCTGTCTTTACAAAAAAAAATAGAAAACATTAGCCAGGTGTGGTGGCATGTACCTGTAGTGTTAGCTACTCGAGAGGCTGAGGTGAGAGGATCACTTGAGCCTGGGAAGTGGAGGCTGCAGTGATCCGTGATGGTGCCAGTGCATTTCAGCCTGGGTGACAGAGTGAGACCCTATCTCAAAAAAAAAAAAAAAAAAAAAAAGTTAAAAAAAAATGTTAAGTGTGGGAAATTATAGACATTGAATACTATCACGAATGTTAGGTAACTATAATTACAGGAATCAAAACATTGACTCAGTTTATCTGTTAATACAAATGTATTTGTCCAGCCTAGTTTTGATAGTGGGGCATGGAGTAGATGTTGAGTGGTGTGGGGCAGGGAGATGAGGTTAGAATGTCATTTTAAAGTCAGGTCTAGCTCAATGACTTCTGAGGCTGGGTCACAAATGTAGCACAGCTTCCGTGCAAAATTTGCTTTCATAAGATACTTACTCTTAGAATCCAGGTGCCATAATGTGTGGAAGTTTCAGTCATACGAAGAAACCATGTGTAGGTGTTTTGGCTGAGAGCTCCCAGTGAGGTTCTAGCTCATAGCAAGCAAGCATCAGCCTACAGACACTTGACAGAGGTGGCTTTTGAGACAACTCCAGCCCAGATGCTGTCAGACTGCAAATGCATGAGACAACCCCCCAGCTGAGGTTAGTCACCACAGAATGAGGAGAGATAAGAAAAATAAACAATAGTTACTGTTTTTGCTAGAAGTTTGAGATTTCTTAGGCAGCACTAGATAACCAAAGCTTTTCTACTTGAAAGAACAACAGATATTGTAAGCATCAGAGAACAACAACAACAAAAAATAGTATTTACAAAACCTGAGAGATGTCAGAGACAGATGAGATCAGTGTAGGTCATTGTATCTGAAAAAAAAATTCATGGAGAAAGTGGAACATAAGCTGGATATTGAAGGAAGATTAAGTATAACATCATCCAACAAGACGTATATCAATTAATAAAATCAAGTAGCATAATATAGAAGGTGAATTAACGTTCTTCTAAATAAAAAATATTTTAGTGGTTTTTATTGAGGACATAATTTACATAAATTAAGGTTAAAGAAGTTAGTAAACAACTTTAACATCACCTCATTTATTAATTTGGAATCACCATTTTACCTTAAATAATATAAGATCACATTGGGCTAATGTCGACAACAACAAAAAAAAACTGAACTTGTAACATGCAGAAGAGCCAAATATTTGATCTCTATAATGAAAAATAAAAATATGTTGTATTACCATATTTATAAACCAGAAAAGTTATGCAGTCAAATAAATTTGAATTAACAAACACCATAATATAGGTATCATTTTTCTTATCTTTTAAAATAATTTGACGAAAAGGAGTTTTGGATTGATAAGTAAAGAAGGTATGGTACTCTCTACACTTTTATTCATCTTGCATTAAATGGAAAGTTTGCCAAATAATCTGCTAATTAAGAAGAACATTGCACATTAATTTGACACTGTCTTTACTATTATAAATTTTGCTTTAAATTCCCAAGACCTCCTGTCCAATAGAAGAGATGACAATATGATATAATGTTGTTTTCTGCACTCAAAGTGTAAGTCTTTGAATAGACAAAATGTTTAATAGAGTGTAATTTCCTCTCAGACTTGTAGAATATCGATCATTGAAGTGGAATCTCTCATTTTACCTTCTAGCAGAAGATTTGAATTAGCTCATAAACTAGCTCAATCTCATTTTGGTAGGTTAGATTACTCTTTATCATATATTAACTGCCTCCTCCTCTGTGTGGCTGAAGTGTACTTCTCCAGTTCATGGGCAAAGAATCTGGCTATATGACTGGCTGTGGCCAGTCAAGTTGTGGGCAACAGTGACAGCAGGCTAGTTCTGAGCTTGGATTTTGGAAGGATTTGTAATGGAAGAACATGCCCCAGGTGTTCACTACTCCTTCCAGTTGTTTTCTAGAACGACTGCATGCAAAGCAGACCTGAACCCAAACATAATATCATCTAGCATATCCAAGCTCACATAAAATCTGTTGAATTGCAGCCAAATAGCAGGCACGTGAGTGTAAAATAAATGTCTGGTATTGTAAGCTACTGAGATATTAGGGTTCTTGTTATACATTATTTTTAAAGCCTGACTAATATATATGTTTAGAAATATTAAAGACAATTTCATTCCTTTAAGTTTTCAACTTTTCTTGAAACTATAAGAATTACGTTTGCCCCAGAAAAGAGCTATCAGTTTATTCTAACCCATTTGTTATATTCCAAATATGTAAGGACTTATTAATAGTTTTCTAAAGTAAATATTTTGCCAGATCATTATTTTACTGATAAAGTTTCATAATCCCCATGTATGATATACAAGTGAAGTTTCTTTATATCTATCCTCCATCTGGATAAGTGTGGAGTATACTAATGTCTTCTTAAAGTACAAAACACAGTGAGCATGCTGACAGACAGCGCCTATGAAACTCCCTTTTAGAATACAAATGTTTTGGGGTCAAAGTATGTTTTGTTTAAAAAAATCTATTCTCTAGCGAATAACTTGAGATATTATAGGGAAACAACTTTTCTTGTAATGCTATATTTTATAACCAAAAACACACACATAAAACCCAAAAAGCAGTCAACCACTTGTCACTAGAGCAAAGAAGTTGTAAATTACGTAGACTATCTCCGACATGTGGCTCTAGGCAAATTTTCTTATTACTCAATCCATATTTTGCTCCTCATTTATTTCAGTTTATAGCAATTTCTATAGCTTATTCAACCACACTCTAGATTGCTTTCCAGTTTTTTATTGTTTCACACATATTTCTTTGCGTAGAGAAATCTTGTTCAGAAGCTCAGGTATTGCTTTCTTTCCTTTATTATAAAGACTAAGTTCTTCCTGAAGGGTGTATGATAATGCTGCCATTTAGACTGTAAGTAAGGAGTACAGGCTCCACTCCAGGTCCTACTCTGTTTTATCAGTTTGGTTCTAATATATATTCTAATTAATGCTTCATTTTGAATCAAGCTAATCCACGGACTACATACTGTCTGCAATCCTTCAATGAACACGTACTGCTTATGTTTATTTTTTTCAGGTTGTGAGACACTATTCAGTTATTCCAGAAATACATGCATCTAGTGTGCAAAATGAAATCCAAGTGCTGAACACTAGTTAAATTTGAACAGAATTGCTAAGTTAAATAAACAGAAAATAATTTGACATGGGTCATATACATATTCACTTGCTCCAAAAGGGTAAATGGCTCATAAAACATTTTGGAAACCCATCTTTAATCTATTTAATGAGTTAAGCATTCTTGAGTAATAATAGTTGTTACTTATTTAATATTTTAAATCTCCCATGGTACTTGATTAAATAGCCCTAGGAAAAAGCTATAAATGCATCTAAATCATAATAATTTAATAAATTATAAAGAGGATATTTCATATCAGGAGAGAACTGCTGATCTAATAAGTTAGTGATTGCGTTTGGAAGAAAAAAACTCATATATCTACCTTATAATATTATCTCATATGCATATTTTCAATTGCATTAAAGATTTATTTAAAAATAAAACTGTAAGTGTACTAAAATAAATATAGATGAATATATAAATAATATTTGGCTGAAATGACATTTTTAAGCATTAAAACAAAGATCAAAATTACAAGAAAGATGTTTGATGCAACTACAAGTATTTTAAAACAAGTATATCAAATGCCACCAAAACATTAATAAGCAAATACACAAGTAGACATATATTTGTAAAATGCATCACAAATCAGTTATGTTTTTGTAAAGAAACTAACCAAGGTGGTGACACCTATAGGTGGAGTAAATGAGGAAATTTTAATAAAATAATTTGTTATAAATATGTGGGCAGAGTTAAAAAGAACAGTGAATTGAGAAACAGTTGGTTTCTAGGTCTACCTGCACTAGATCTGTAGATGCAAGGGGAGCTAGTAGTTATCAGACGCTGGTGAGACCAGCAGCTGTAGGAAAAAGCTGTCTAACAGGACCTGTGGCCAGTGATAGTGACAACTGGCAGCCTAGCAGGGATAAAGCCAAAAGTATATATTTCCAGACTTATCTCTCCTCTGATTGCTGTGGTTCCCTCTTTCCTCTGCTTCCTCTCTGCCAACCAGAAATTAGAGGAGAAGGTAACCTAGTTTGTGTAGCCCATGAAGATTGACATCCGAAGCCACAAAGCAGGCTGGCATGTGGATTTGTAGGGACAAATGGGGACTATTCCAGCATAGTCCACATATTAAAACTTTCTACATCCACTTTAATCCTCCAGCCAGATGAAAAGTTTTGTCTAAACTCAGGAGACATACAAGTTCCATCAGTTACTGTATAATGACAATATGATGTCAATTTCTCATCATACAATCACATAAATCCCAAATCATTAGCCCTTATCAGTGCTGTTACTAACATGTAATGGAGATAGAAAAAATAATTAACATAAAGCATAGCTAATACAGGTTCACTTCTGTGGATAGTCATTAGGCCTGAGTTGATAATTTCATTTTCTTCTTCCACAAGCCATTCCAGTTTCCCTCCACTCCCTTTTTGGATCTTGGCTGAATGGGGATCATTATTTGATGGGGTGTGATCCAAATGTTTATTTCTACATAATCTTGGTACTTGGTAGTCCTTTGGATAAAGTCCTTTGGATAAGAACTATTCCACAAATTCCTTCGGTTTCAGATAAACACTTGATTGCTTCAATTGGGTTGGGGTAATCTAATCACCCTGTTCAATAGAGGCCCTATCATTTTCCTCAGCACCATCAGGAAACTGTAATGGATGAGCAACAGCCTCAGGTTCCAACTTAACCAAAATCAGATTGTAATCCCCCAGTGGAATATTCTTTCTTGGGCATTAGAACCCAAATCTACTGTGTAAATGGCTGCAATGATGGAAAATAGATATTCCTCAAGTGGATTATTAAGTAAAATGATAAGAGAGGTCATTCCCATATCACCCCTTTGTTCGTGAACACATGCATTCAAATGATGGGGGAGATGACATTAAGTACCAGGTGCTACCTTAAAGAATATACTGTAAGACAGCAGCTTATAAATTGCATACATTTAAATTACAGTTTATAAGCTATATAAGCTATAATGTAAAGGACAGCACGCCAGTCTCACAATGTGTTCTCTCCCCACTGGTACCTTAACAGAGTCTTCAATAGGCCATTCTACTAGTCTATAAGCTGTCTGAATCTGGGTGATGGAATATACACTACCATTTGCGAATTCTGTGAGAGTCTATTGCCATATTTTCTTCATTACGAAATGATTTTTAAAAATTAGAAACAGTGCCATGTGTCATCTTATGGTGATGAGTAAGTCATTCTGAAAGCCCATAGTATGGTAGACCGGGAAGGGAAATCCATATCTGAAATATGCATCTCTTCCTTAGGGGGGAAACTTGATGTCTCCCCCAAAGTGAAAAGTAATCAGCTTGCCATTTGGCGGTCATCTAGTCTCACCAGGGAACGATGGCCTGTTAGGTGCACAGCATTGACCTCTGCTATTGGCAGAATGGGCAGTCAGCAGTAGATCAGCCTTGGGAGAGGAAGTTCATGGTGTTGAGTCTGCTGTACACACTTTGAAACAGGAGAGTTGTTGAGAAAAGTGACTGCCTGACATTCAGAGAAAGAGTCATCAATTCCATCCATTTTTGAGACTCTTCCACAGGGATCAATACTTGTGGGGATAATACAGACATTTATTTTTACATTATCCGAGTAGGCATATATTGGACACAGATATCTTCACACTCTGTGTTCATTCTGATAGTTTATCCATTTTCCTCTTTCTTTAAACTCCTAGTTCTAAATCTATGAACATTGATTTTTCTGTTCTGAGCTACCCATTATTAGGCACTGTCCATGAGTCAGTGTGTATCTGTGTTTCAGGATTTTTTCCCTTCTATATCACGTGCACTAACAGATGTGTCAAATGATAGTCTGACCACTGAGAGGATCCAATTCCAGGATTGCATCTGTGAATAGCTGTAATTATGTAAGTCCACTGACACCATTGCACCAACAGACCCATCTAGTCACCAGGCCCATGTATATTCCTCATCTGTTAACTGACCATAGGGAACTCCCCATGAGACTATACATGTTGGTGGAGGAAGAGGCAGTAAAGGAGTAGGAATATGTGTCATGGGAGTCTGAGTCACCTTCTCATGCAGCTTTCTAGTGCTTTCTAGACTTGCTCAGTGTCATCTGTCATTTTTATTACACAATATAATAATGCTGCTGTGCATATCTAATTTTAGAATTTGATGAATCATGCAATATTCAGGTCATTGTAGACAATGTGGGACACATAATTGCTATTTCATGGGCAGCACTATGTCTCTACCAGGGCCCAATAACTTTGCAAGTAGAGGACATTTTTTAAGCATAAGAGGGCATGACCTTACTCCAAAACTTGTGATGTGATTCTCCTCTTGCACTTTTCCAAAGACTTTATGTAACATCTCAGGCTGCCCCAGACGCTTTGAATACCTTGTGGTCATTTAGTCATAAGGCATGAAGAGCAAAATACCGTACATCTGAGCCTGGGAACGGCTGCAGGGTCTTTTATATTCCAGATTGTATTCAAAATGGGCAGTCTGGTAAATGGGTCAGAGTATCACACACTAATGCAGCAAGTGCTGTCTTTAAAATCCAAAAGGTCCAACATGTACTATGTATCTTGTTAGTTGTGAGTTGTGCAAAGTGGAACAACTCTTCTTTTGCTTAGAATGGGAATCTTCATGGGCCACAAGCCACCAAACTTCTAGAAATTTCACTGACACAGTGGTGCCTCAGCATAATGTCATCAGCCTAATGAACTTGTATGGTTCTTTGGTAAATCATGATCATCAGAGATCCCTTCATCCTGTATTATTAATATGTCAGAGAGCAGGTGGTAAAACAGTGAAGATGCTGTCACTGCCACATCAAAATTGTTTAAAGTTATCATTGTTGATAAGAATTAAAATGAAAGCATTTTTTTTTTTTTCAGGATAGGATCAGTAAGCTTTTTCTGTAAAGGGTTAGATATAAATAGCTTAGACTTTAGGCTACATAGTCTTCTTGTTTGCTTTTAATAGGACAAGAAAAATGTAAAAAGCACTCAGTTCTTGAAGCATCCTAAAACACTCCACAGGCTGTAGGTTGCAATTGGCATCACCATGTAGGTGTGCAATATTCCACAGTCATTTTCCAAGCCACTTCTAGCCAACAGGGAAGTTACACAGCGATGTGCTGATGTATTATTTCTGCTTTTCTTCTGAATCATTCAAGTTTTTCAAGATACCACTAGTCTCAGAAAATTCTAATAAGTAAATCCTTAATATTTCAATTTTTTTTCATTAAGGATTTCAATGTATTTTTTACCTACCTCACCTTTTCCCAAATAGTTAAAGAAGCTTGAACTTTTTATTCTATAAAAATAGTCATTATTCTGGGTATATTTTATCATATTTAGCTTTGGCATAGAGGTTAAGTGTCTGTTAATAATACTACTTTAAGAATGATATTACTAAAATACTGACATTAAAAATAATTAAATTATTAGGTATTTTTCTATGTACTTACTGGGGGCTGGATTATTGATTTTATGATTATTAGTTTATTCTGTGAAGGAGTTAAAGCAGGTATTTTGCATTATAAAATTAAGAAAAGATGCTGGGCGTGGTGGCTTACGCCTGTAATCCCAACAGTTTGGGAGGGCAAGGCATGGGGATCACCTGAGGTCAGGAGTTGAAGACCAGCCTGGTCAACATGGCGATACCCTGTCTCTTCTAAAAATACAAAAATTAGCTGGGCATGGTGGCGAGTGCCTGTAATCCCAGCTAGTCGGGAGGCTGAGGCAGGAGAATCGCTTGAACCTAGGAGGCAGAGGTTGTGGTGAGCCGAGATCAGGCTATTGCACTCCAGCCTGGGCAACAACAGCAAAACTTTGTCTCAAAAACAAAAATTAACAAAAGATACTTTTCAGTTTAACTTTTTCACTGATTGTGTGAATAAACAGACATAGTTTGGTGTATGTAATAGTTTTTCCACTCTCTTAAAACACTTTTTCAAACTTCTGATAGCGTAAAATACAGATTAGATATTATTTTCTTTAAACACTCACAGAAAGTTTTTTATTAATGCTCTGGGCCTGAACAGATGCTTTATAAAAACTCAACTACTTTACCAAAAATTTGATATTCCAACAAAATATGGATATGATACATAAGTAAAGTATACCTTGTATTATTGGCAGTTTATACTGTTGTTCTGTTGGACTAATATAAAGACTAAATGAACTCTTCTGAAGTAACACAAGTTGCAAAATATACACTCTGTGTAGCAAGATCAGTTCTTCTGGAAACATATACACAATAGGCCTTGTCTAAGTCTGGACTATAATCAGTGGATTTGGGAATATCAACCTTTTATTCAAATAGATAAATTTTCTCAGGTACCATTTTGATGTCAACTGTGACTAATGAAATCTTGCTTGTAATCTTCATTTGTCATTTTATTTCACTCTTGTACATTCATTTGATTTTTTTGAGCTTCAGTGGTTTATAAGGTAAAAACATGCTATTAGGGAAATTGCTCTGTTTGTAAAATACTATGGAAGTCTGTGGCCTTGGTTGAATTGGAGTAAGATGTTGTTTTCTTCCTCTTTTTAAGAGTTATTATTAAATAGTTTTTATTTGAGAATCCTTGACCCTTATCAAGCACCTTGAAAATTTTTATTTTCCCCAAGATAGGAAAAGCTCCAGAAAGGAGCTCAGCCATGTGATTTGCACTCTTGGTAATAATATTGACAGTCCCTGATATGTGTCATCAAATGGAGCTCAGACTGTGTTGGAGACCTTATTGTTGCAGCATTGCAGCACCAAGGAAGCCTACAGACAAATTGTTTTCTGCTAAGTTCCTCCATACTAGAATTAACATTATTACTGGTGCTGTATAAATTACAGCCTGAATGTAATTAAGAAAGCAATTTAAGTTTTTTCTTCAGAGACCAGTAGAACCATAGCTTCATTACAAGTAAGAATTGTATATTATGAAACGGTTTGAAAATAAAATGAAGTGTAAATAATTATGCCAAAATAATAGGTCTGTAATAGAACTATAAAAATGGCATTGTCCTGTATTTTTAAACACTTTTTCACTTAACAGTATATTGAAAACACCATTTAATTCATTGAAAATTCATTCATTATTAATGGCTACATAGTATTCTTGTGTTGGATAGTTAATAGGATTGCCGTGTTTTTTTTGAACTGCAAAGACTGACCCTGAAATGAACTTTTTTATACTTTCTTATAGCCTGAAGTTTGCCTCTATCAGTTAATACTATGCTTTGACAAATTCCATGAAGGTAATTGTCTGCATAACTTGTTTGCATATTCATGTTTAATTTTGTTTTTAGTACACTTCTTGAAACTGCTCTCCAGCAAAGCTAGAATAAATTTAAAATCCCTGTCTCAAGATGTCAGAGCACCTTTGCTTCTTTCTCTAACCAACATCATTTCTTTAAGAGATTTTTTAAAATATTCACTGAATATACATGTTAGTCAAACACCAAAGGCTCGTAGGTAGAAACATTTGGGTGAAGCTTAGTGTGAAACCAAATACCACTCACAGAATAAACTTTGACATAAAATGAGAATATTTTATCAAAATTTGTAACAAAAATAATGATAGGTTTTATAACCATATTAGTAAAAATTTAGTAGTCATTTTTTAAAAGGGTTACATTGCTATGAAGAACAATATCTCAGCATCTGTGCTATTAAATTGAATATACTGCATTTCTGCCATAAGATAATGATAAGTCTGTTTCACTACAGTTAGCAGAATGTGGAATGCTTTTGCTGACGTCTCATTTTACCCTAGCAATTACTTATTTTTTCTCATATTATTTATATTACTTATTTTGTCTGAATTACATATTAGTTATTATCAAATGCATAGACTGAAGTGTTTTTCATAAGACATGGAGAGTTTATTCTGAAAGACTGAAAACCTAAATGAAATTCAATATCTCAATATAAAATTCTTGAATTAACTTGTTTAAGATGATAAATACTGGTATACCAGAGATTCCGTAGAAAAATAATATGATACAATGTAATCTTTATTATTCTGCCTGGTTTTTTTACACTTAAAATTTTTTCTACATACTTTAAAAATTTATCGGTTCAAACATATGTGTACCATTTTTAAAATGTTACTTGATTAGCACATTCTCTAAACAGCTTTATAGTCTGCTAATTTATTTCTATGTAACTATTTAAAAGTTAATAAATGTTGCAGTGTATGAAATTAGCCCCTTTTCAGAATCATAATTATTGCTGAATTTCACCCAAGCAACAGTAAGTATAAGTTTATGCTTCAAATTGCATATAGAATTTCAGCCACTAAAATGTAAGAACTTCATTATAAGTGATATCCAGAAGCTTATTTATATTTGAAAGTTAATATTAATAATAATTCTGAATGGCATTCCTTGATTGCATGACTGATATTCTTACGATGACTAGATGTGATGTCAACTTATGATATTATACCTTTTTATGCACACATCTAGGCAGGACAGTTACAATGTTAAAGGAGGCATTTAGTGATTAAGCATTAAAAGATACAATCAAAGTGAAATGGTAGATTGGGACAGAATATTATGGCTACAGTCAAACTTCAATAAACACCCAAGTCAAAATGAGACACAGTTTTTAATCTATGTTTGCCATTTATCTTTTGCATTTTATGTATTTCTTGCTCATTTCTTCTAGGTCTCTGTCTGGTAGGGCTGCTCATTTTAAAATCACAGATATAATTACTATGAAAAGTTGTAATCACTGTGGAAAACATTTTCATCTTTTAGCCAATTATCTACAAAATAAGCAGCAAGATTTACTCAAACACTTGTTATATAAATTTTATTTTGCTGAATTAAAATTTATTTTATTGAAAAGACTTGCAAACATGCCTTCAAATAAGCATAGATTTGTTCCAGTTTTTAAATGACTATTAAAAGGTTTAATTTTCTTGCAACATGATAGTCTCTTTAAAGTTTATCTTGCCTGCTTAGGTGAAATAACAAAGCCCTAGTTGGCAGACAAAATCAGAAAATTTTGAGACAGTTAAGTGTGTAGTTCTTCCCAAAAGTTCACAGAAATGAGGATAAAACAAGATCGTCTTAATGCATTTTAACTTAAACTAATTATAATCAATACCCAGATTATCTTTCTGCCATTCTCACGTACACTGTGCAAGTCATCAATTCTCAAATTTTCTTTTTTTTTTAAATTTTTTATTATTATTATACTTTAAGTTCTAGGGTACATGTGCATAACGTGCAGGTTTGTTACATCTGTATACTTGTGCCATGTTGCTGTGCTGCACCCATCAACTCGTCTTTATACCGGGACAAAACTCTGCTTGGAGCTATCTTCCTACCACAGATGCCTTTATAAACCGATTTTCACATAGTCTTTAGCTGGAAACATGATTTTCATTAAAAAAGTATGTCTGTAGTATAATCACCATTTTATAGAAGTCCACAAAAACTAAAGATAACAAAAAACAAAAGAATAAGGAAAATTCACATACACAAACACATAAGCTTTCCTACTGAGTCTCTACTTCTAGTTATCCATTTTCAAAAAGGGTTTTTCTGTTCTGATGCACTAGCCAACTTTGGTCAAATTATTTTTCCATGAATTCATATTTTTTTACTATCTATTTTTATATAATTCAATATTGGTCTTGAAAATTTTTATATGAACATTTCAATATGGCTAACCTATGTAATCATTACACTGAATAAAAGATTTAATTCAGCTGTAAATGACTGCCTATCTTCAAAGTGTGGGTCTCTTTATTTTTCATTGCTTTTGCATGGAAAGAGGAAAAGAAACACCCTGATATCTATATCATCTATATCTATATGTAGTTATATATGTATATGTATATGCGTGTGTGTGTGTATATATATAAATAATTATGATTGGTATTCTACCCACTTATTAATAATCTTTAGCCACTTCCAAAAAACAAGAATTAGCTGTCTCCTTAGACTTCTTTCATTGACTATTTAACTGTTCAGTACATCAGAGTTCATGTACCTAAGAAAAACATCATTAGGAAAGAAAATAAACTGTACAGAGAAAGAAATACATTGAAGACACTAAAATTTTTATACCTCTGTGTTTAGACCATTTACATTCTATCACGTTTTATTCATTGCAAGGAAAATTTTTTTTAAAATATCTGAATTCACTTGCATTTTTTAATCCCCTTTGGTCAAGTGGCAGTCCGGTCATTGTGGCATTGCCTGCATGCATGCATAGTAAAATCTGTAGATGTGTTCCAGTGGATTGGAAGAAAAACTTGAAGACAATTGAAGTAAAACGGCATGATAAATGTTCTTGATGACAGAAAAGAAACAATATTTTTGATAAAGCATAACATCTATTGCTTGAATTGTAATGCAGTTCAGAAAAATTGAACATTTAAAGTGAAGATATTTTAGTAACAACTATTTTTAATTTGTGATGTATGCAAATGAGTGATAAGATAAAAATCTAAGTGTTAAATCTAAAAGAACTCTTTAAATGTGTATAAAACAAAAAATACTTAAGTGTGATGAAAGTTTTATAGCAAGGTTAAATTGACAGTATATTTTCTTCATATATAAATAGTGTTTCATCTATTTATCTCAAATTACAACTCATAATTAATGAAATATTAGATTTAATGGAATATAGTATCAACAGCCCTTCTTTAGATGAGGGAACTGAAGATTAGCATGGTTGAGTAACTTCATCAAAACTACATGGTAATTTATATGTTAGTTTTATACTATTGCAAAAAAAAATTACCATGAATTGAGTGGCTTAAAACAACACAAATTTATTATCTTACATGTCAGTAAGCCAGAAGTCCAAAATGAGTTGCACTGGGCTAAAATCAAGGTATCCACATGGCTGTTTTCCTTTTTGGTAAGGGAGAATTCATTCCATGTTTTTCCCATCTTCTAGAGGCACTTACATTCTTTGGTTTCCTTCCATTGTCAAAACCTGCAAGGGCTGGTAGATTATATTTCACATCATATCATTCTGACACTAACTCTTCAGACTCCCTCTGTTGTATGAATTCTTGTGATTACATTGACCTCACTAAAAAAATCCAGGCGAATCTCCATACCATAAAGTCAGCTAATTAGCAACCTTAATTCCATCTGCTACCTTACTTTCCCTTTGACATGTAACATAATCCATTTATAGATTCCAGGAATTCAGTCACACACATCTTTGAGGAGCCATTATTCTGTTTACTACAACTGGTGGGAGAGAATTTAGTCTCAGTTTGTTTGACTGCAAAGCTGATGGTCTTCACTATGCTGTATTACTTATTAAAGAGCTCAGCATGTAAAGTTCTTCTTCCAGGCTGTGAATATTTTATCACACTGGAAGAAGTAGAGCACGACCAGTTATTTACAGTAAGCAGGAGGAAAGGGTAAGGAACTTGACACTATACCAGTTAACTGGTGAGGGACATTAAGGGTAACAGAACTGTAGGTCTTGAACACAGAACATTTATTTCTTCTGGATTAATGTCCAAAATGTCAGGTAAAAGCAGAATGAGATTCAGATATCTAATTAGAGGAGGGTGGTTATAGAGGAATTTTTTAGCCGTTAAATTGAGCACAGACTTTCAGAACAACCACTTGGGACATATATACTAAAAAGATAAATAGTTAAATAAGACTCCTAACATTCGTCTAATAACTGTGCTTCACCAACTTGCTGAATTATGGGACATGTCTAGTCCAAGGGACTTAATAGAAGACTAGATTCAGTTATAAAAACAGGCAGGAGTACTAGGGAAATAATATAATCAGAAATCAGAAACAGTATCAAAGGCGGAAAAGCAACTAGGAGCTGGCACAATTAGGAATGGGTGTTTATACTTAAGTTTGATGAAGGAATTAAGTCATCTGTGAAGACACACATTACGGGCAGATGACCTGTAAGAATAATGATGCCCAGACAAGTGAGGGAGCAAAGACTGCTGAAATACTTCATGGCTCACATCAGGAATGGCCTTGGGAGTTGAACTGGGTCTGAGTGCAGGGGATCCTAAAAATAAAATTATCATTTCTAATGCAATATATCAGTGTCTCTTATACAGTAGTCCTTCAATAACTACTGTTAAAAATAAGTAGGAAAATATCTAGTTGTTACATGATTTAAAAATAATTTCTAGAATTGTAATACAAAATTTCTGAAACCATGGAACATATTATTGGGGTTTTAAGAAATGTTATTTTTGAGGTTTTAAAATATACATCAAGGATCACTGGACAAAAACATCAAAGATGTTGAAATATACAAAACAGGACAAATTAAATTATCAATAAAGAGTACAGGCATTAAGACGAGTTAAGAAGAATAATCCTGTAGTGACATCAGCAAGATGGTGGGATACAAAGTCTCAGCCCTTGTTCACCTGTAGAAATGCTGATTTAACAATGACATATAGACGAAAATCTTCTGTGAGAATTACAGACTCTAGTTAAGAAGTTGCTGTACCCTAAGCAAGCATAAAGATAAGAAGAACCACATTGAAATGGATAAAAAAGAACAATTTCACTTTAACCACAAGTCACAAAGTTATGGAAAGATACTGTGGTTCGATGCTAATTAGAATATAATCCATGCAGAAGATTTTAAATTCTGAGCCAGGGCACTTGTACAGTTCTACCAAACTGACAATGAGACATGTCACTCTAGCTGTTTAAACCAAGATTACGTACTTTCCTTTTGCATTGATTATGGATGCTAAAATGTAAAATTCAAATCAAGTTTGGAAAGTAAAATACACAAAATATTTTAAAGATTATGAGGTTGAAATTAAATTATTTGAGACATATTCTGTTTAAAATTACTATAAAATATGCATCATTTTTCTTAGAGGATTTCTTTGTCAAACTTATCAACGTCATTCCCAAAGTTACTCTAGTGTTAAACCTGAGAAATTTTAACTTTAATAATTTAGTAGTTTGTATAACTTTAAGAATTATGTAACTTGAATCATTGTAGTTTCCATTTTACATACCAATTATAATCATTGAAACTGGTTATCAGAGGACGAAGGAGGAGGAGAAGAAGAAAAGCAGAATGGTTATAATTTTCTGGTCTAGTTTAAGCAACTTTGACCTTTGACAAATAGGGAATAGGGTGTTATCCCATACCCTGTGTTACTCAAGTCAGTCACTGACATCTGTCTCCTCTTCCATATCTGTTCCCTGCATAGTGATTTTGTGGGTCAGGCATGGTGCAGGCAATTAGGCCTCTTCTATTGATGTTACCATGCTTTGTGACTCAGGATTGAATCATGAATGAGAGTATATTCTTAGAAATATTTTAATCTAATATTTTAGTGTATGCGCTTCTGAAGGTAAATTGAACTATTTGCTATATTTGAAATAAGGTCTGTAGTTTAGTTAATAATATTGTACCAATGCTAATTTCCTGTTCTTGACAATGTTACCATACTTATGTAAGATATTAACATTAGAAGAAGCAGCATGAGATATAGAAATAAATTCTTTGTACTATTGTTGAACATTTGTGTGAGTCTAAAATTAGTTTAAAATGTTTAAATAGATTTTTAAAGCAGATTTATAGTAAAAACCTTGGGGGCCGGGCACAGTGGCTCAAGCCTGTAATCCCAGCACTTTGGGAGGCCGAGACGGGTGGATCACGAGGTCAGGAGATTGAGACCATCCTAGCTAACGTGGTGAAACCCCGTCTCTACTAAAAAAATACAAAACAAACAAACAAACAAACAAACCTAGGAAACCTGTGATGTTTCAAACTCTTCATTTTGTACATTAGAGGCTCAAAAATGTTAAAGGACTTACCAATATCTTTGGTTTTGGTTAAAGCCAAGATGAGATCTAAGAGTATTGTTAAGTTGCCTGGGCACTTCTTTCCTCTGTTTCAACATATGAAAAGGAAACTTCATTCCTCAGAAATTGGTTACTGTTGATCATCCCATTTGAATCAGAACTTCCCCAGTTTCAGTTTCCTCAGTGTTTATGCAATGTGAAGATGAATGTCAAAATTATTTTCCTTATCTCCTATCATATTAACAATATATGTAACACTGAATAATATGATAGTGAAAAATATATTCTTCTCAAGTAGTCTTGTTTGTTTGTCTATATAAGAGAATTAATAAAGCTACTAGACTATAGCAATTTAAGAAATAACATTAAACTTTGTAAACAAGATATATTTAAAGGTAATCATATTACAAAAGTATTCAACTTTTAAAATGTGAATATTAAGCTCCTTTAATGGGGAAACATATTTGATTCACAAAAAGTAAATTATACATGTTAGGAATGCATTTATTTCAAAAAATGAGGACAAGCTTTATATTTGCATTTTTCTTTCATTCTAAGATATCAGCTATAACTTAAAGAACGTTCACTTGTTTTTAAAACAAAGACAAAAACTATTTAACCTATAAAACTCTCTGCATTCCTTATTTATTAATTATGTAGTTTAGTATTCAGTGAATAAATATTACCTTCAGGTCTGAGAATGATTTTCTGAAATTATTGAAAGCTTTTTTCTTTATATTTTCTTTCAAAGTATAAATTAACAAAAAATAAGAATATGAAAAAATGTTAAAGGTGAAAGGAAGAAAAAGTAATCAGCTCCAACGTGGATCCTTGTTATTTATAAATATAAGTTTTTTGGTATCTGTTTACAAACATCAAGTCCTAAAAGGTGTGGTTAGCAACAGATCTAGTCTTGAGAGTGACTAAATGGTATGAATTGAGTTAGCTGGGAAGAGCTGTCTGTTCCCAAAGACTTCCACTGCAGCATTGCTCATTACCTGAAACTCTGGTGTTGGTGTTTTGAAGATGGTGCATATGTTTGAGGAAGGAAGTAAAGGCTTTATGTGAGAATCTTGGGTTCTGGGTTATACAATGCTTTCCCAGTAAATCTTTTTGTTGTCTTAGAGAACTTTATAGTTATTGGTCTCCTCTTCCCTTCTGAAAAGGTTTCTTCACATTTTAAGATTTTACCCACATACTAGAGACCATACTGTTAAAGTTCGCAGAAACATTGTGCCTGGCCCTTGCATGCCTCACTCTATCATGGTGTTACATTTCCAGCCCACCACCCCCCCCCCCCATGGATATAATTCATATTCCTAATTTGAAAGTAGTTTAAAATATTTTTATAGATTCCTAAGTGTAGCTGACAAAGAATGACATTTTGTGACAAGACCCCCTTGCCAAAAGAAACCCACATTTGTCAGAGATTGTAAATACAGCCTCCATTTTTTGTGTTTTACAATTTATTAAACATTTTACATGGAGCACTTAATCACCTAAACAGCTCTAAGAAATAAATATTATCATGATTATGTTATGAAAGTTGAATTTGAAGATCAGAGAATGGTTGCCTAGGGACACCTATTAGCGAGAGCTGGAACCCATCCAGCTACTCTGCTTTGTAACCCACCATGCTGTCTTAAGGGCACACCAACTAGCAGAAGTTATTTGAAAGAAAGCTCTGGGACCACCTATGAGCTGATAGTTTTTTTCCCCCCAATCTCTGATTAATAAAAGTGAGTGAAAGGAAAAGAGAGACATATATATGACTTGACATTTTGTTTTAGCCTGTGCAAATTGTGCTTTGAATATTTTTATTATCTCCTCACTATATTCACATGGACTTAACAGTGGTAATATGGGAAATTCTTTTATAGGAATATGTCTCTTGACTTTGAGGTTTAGAAAGGGATGGCTGTGAATGAACACACTTGAAAGTGAACAGTGCATTATGTGAGACTTGAGACCCATCAAACCTAAAGTACCTTACTTCTGAGCCTATTCATGAAAGGACTTGAGGTGGTTGAATGAGTCATATATATGATCTAAATTGAATCTGAAGAGAAACTGTTCAAAATTCTCATTGGCTGCATTTCTAAAGTTAGGAAAAAGTAAAAAAAAAAAAAAAAAGTGATCAGACAAGAGAGCTTCATCCTGAAATCCTAGAAAATGGCAATTCTTAGGAAATTTAGGGAAGGGAACAAGGGAGGAATATGGGCATGATGAAAAAACAAAATAAAATTAAAAATTCTTAAAGCTTAGAAAATATTAATTTTAGGTGAGAAAATAGGTCTTTACTCGGGAACTCGGCATTAAGAGGCTGATTAGTCAAATTTTAAAAACCCTTTGGTATTGAAATTGCTATCACATGGATATGGGTTAGATCTTTGCTGTGGGCTCTGAGCATCTTCTTAATCACTATAAGCATCAATTTCTTTATCTACACAGTGGGAACATGAATTTCTTTGATATAATATTTTGAAGTTTAGCAGAAAAATAAGTAACGAACTAGTGCATTGCAGGGGTAATTTTTTTCTAAGGAACAAAACACAATTACCAAAGTTCTTACTAATAAAACTAGATTATCTGCATGTAATAATCTAATTATTGCAAGTGTCATACTTGCAATAAGTATGACACTCTTGACAATAAAAACAATTTGTTCAGGAAAAGCAGTAAAATATATAAAACATACCTCTATAACCTCTCATCTTAAACCTATGTTCCCTTTTTACTTCCCTTTTTGACTTCTAGATACTTAGCACAGAGTCTGGGAAATGACTGCCTAGACCTTATCCTATCATGAGCCACCTATTAATCTACTGACCACAGGCAAGTTTCCTAAGCAGAGGACTGCAGGACCCTGACCAGTGCTAGGGCCAAAATCCATTCTGATTGGTTAGCATCGGTGCTGTACTGATTGTTCAATATAATTAATGACACCTCCAGAAACAAGCAGTCTCATTTATTGTTTATAAATATATAGGATATTTCTACAAGCACAATAAAGACATTGATAGCGGTAGTTATTTCTGGGAATAGAAACTGGATGAATAAGAGAGTAAGGGCAATTTCTTTTTACCATGTATGACTTTAAATCAGAAATATGTATTATGAACGTATAAATGCCTCAGCAAAACAGCAACTTTTTTTTCTTAAATTGAGCAACTTTATTTGAAAATAATCTAAATGTAGACCTTAAATATAGACCTTAGGATATATAAAATAGTAAGTAGAAATAAGTACTTCTGATTTGACTTGGACAAGTTTTATGAAGGAAGCAGTGGCCTTCTATCTGCTCTATTTGTTTTTTTTTGTTTTTTGTTTTTTTTTGCATTAATGGCTTAGCCCAAAGTCTCCCATTCAATTTAGTGCAAATCATTATTTAAAAGCATTTTACAAAATCATAATTGTTTTCTTTTAAAATAATTTTTTAAATAGCTTTTTAAAATAATTTTTACTTTTTAAATCAGGTACTGGAAGGCAAATACCTTGATTATTCCATTTTATAAATATGTATACTGGACAACTACATAGATGCTAATTAACTTATTCAAAATTACACAGTAAGTAAAAGAGATAGGATTCAAACTTTTAAATCTTTTTGACTGCAAAGCTATGCCATTCTGAAACAATGTGTGCTAGCAGATGTTGGGAGGGCAACTCCCTGGAATGGTAGTGAAAGACCAGCAGCTGAGGGTAAACTAGGCTGAGAGGTTGTGCACAGAAAGGACCAAAGATGAATGCCAGAGGACTTGAATTTCAGCTAATGGGTGGTATTCCAGTTATCGTTGGTAATCTGGTTAAAGAAAACGTGGTACATATACACAATGAAATACTGTGTAGCCATAAAAAAAGAATGTGATCATGTTTTTTGCAGCAACATGGATGGAGCTGGAGGCCATTATCCTAGGTGAGATAACATAGGAACAGAAAACAAAATACTACCTGTTCTCACTTATAAGTGGAAGCTAAACATTAAGTACATATGGACTCAAAGAAGGGAATGACAGACACTAGGGCCTACTTGAGGTAGATGGTGGGAGGAGAGTAAGGATTAACAAACTACCTATGGGGCGCTATGTTTAGTACCTGTGTGACAAAACAATCTATACACCAAACCCCGTGACATGCAATTTACTTATATAACAAACCTGTATGTGTACCCTAAACCTAAAATAAAGTAATAATATATAAATAACAATAAATAAACAAAATAAAAATTTTAAGAACAAAGTTTGATCTTCAGAATGATTTTTGTGTGTATGAAAAATGGATGTTTGCCTAATCATACTGTTGAGTTATATAAATGTTGAAATTCTAACTTCCTATGTGAATATATTTAGAGGTACAAACTTTAAAGAGGTAATTAAGGTTAAATGAGGTCATAAGAGTGGAGTTCTATTTCAGTGTGTTTCCCTATGAGAAGATGAAGAGACACCAGAAATGCATGTGAGCAGAGAAAGACCATATAAAGACTGAGTGAGAAGGTGGTTATCATCAAGTCAAAGAAAAAGACCTAAAGAGGAACTAACCTTGGCATTACCTTGATATTGGCCTTTTAGCTTTCAGAAATGGCAGAAAATAAATTTCTGTTTAAGCTACCCAGTCAGTGGTATTTTGTTATGCTAGTCCTAGTAGACTTTAGATACAGCTCAAACAAACAAAATAAAATGCCTTTCTCCACATTAAGAAACATCCAGGGTCTATTTGCCCCACTAAAATGACAAATAGAATTCAGGGCAGAGCCATAAGTGCAGCATCTTCCATTTCATTCCAGCTCAAATCTTTCACCAGATGTTTGGAGGGGGAAATGCTGAGACTAGTGGATTTGAAGATATTCTTATTGATCCATCACAGAGTGAAGTAATGAGAGAACCTCACTTGATGACGGAATATAAATTGGTTTAATACAGATGTACCTTTAACAAAAATAGAACTGCATCTGGTTTATGATTGTCTTTTTTTCTATAAGGTGATGTACCCAACATTAAAAGTACTGACATATGAGGATCTTTTTTTCTAAAAATAATGTAAATTCTACTGCTGTGAAAATAATGTCTTTAATTAACTATGTATACATATATATGGAGCTTCAATATTTAAAATGATTACAAACACTTAGTAAATGACCTGACAACTGAAGGAAGACAGTCAGGCTTTCTTGTCTCAAAAACTTTACTTACATATTTTACACCATGTTATTTTGCTTGCATATATATGTTTGTTAACCACTTATTGTAGAAAAAAATAACCATACATACAAATTGAAAGAAGAGTATAGTAAATTCTTCACCATTACTCATCTTCAACAATTATCAATATCTGTCTCATCTAGTGTTATTAAGACTCCTATAAACTTCCCCTTCTCATATCATTTTGAAGCAAATCTAAGATGATGTGTTGTTATTTCATCTATAAGTATTTCAGTGTATTGTTCTGATAGATTAAAGCTTGTCTCTTATAAAGGTTATTATAATATCTTTATTATTCCAGAAACTTAACAATAAATCTTTAATATCAGAAAAGATCTGATCATTGTTCAAAACTTCTAGTTTTCTCACAAATGCCACAATTATTTTTAGTTTCTTGTTTTAAAATCAGAAACTGGGGAGAGGTTCCAAGATGGCCGAATAGGAACAGCTCCATTCTGCAGCTCCCAGCGTGAGTGACACAGAAGACTGGTGATTTCTACATTTCCAACTGAGGTACTGGGTTCATCTCACTGGGGCTTGTCAGACAGTGGGTGCAGCCCATGGAGCAGGGCAGGGCATCACCTCCTCCGGAAAGTGCAAGGGGTCAGGAAATTCCCTTTCCTAGCAAAGGGAAGCCGTGACAGATGGTACCTGGAAAATTGGGACACTCCCTCCCACAAAAAAATACTGTGCTTTTCCAATGGCCTTAGCAAATGGCACACCAGGAGATTATATCCCACGCCTGGCTTGGAGGTTCCCACGCCCATGGAACCTTGCTCACTGCTAGCACAGCAGTCTGAGATCGAACTGCAAGGCTGCAGCAAGGCTTGGGGAGGGGCGTCCACCATTGCTGAGGCTTGAGTAAGTAAACAAAGCGGCCAGGAAGCTTGAACTGGATGGAACCCACTGCAGCTCAAGGAGGCCTGCCTGCCTCTGTAAAGTCCACCTCTAGGGGCAGGGCATAGCTGAACAAGAGGCAGCAGAAACTTCTGCAGTCCTAAATGTCCCTGGCTGACAGCTTTGAAGAGAGTAGTGGTTCTCCCAGCATGGAGTTTGAGATCTGAGAATGGACAGACTGCCTCCTCAAGTGGGTTCCTGACCCCTGAGTAGCCTAACTGGGAGACACCTCTCAGCAGGGGCCGACTGACAACTGATACAGCCTGGTGCCCCTCTGAGACGAAGCTTCTAGAGGAAGGATCAGGCAGCAACATCTGCCATTCTGCAATATTTGCTCTTCTGCAGCCTCCACTGGTGATACCCAGGCAAAGTCTGGAGTGGACCTCCAGCAAACTCCAACAGACTTGCAGCTGAGGGTCCTGACTGTTAGAAGGAAAACTAACAGAGAAGATCAACACCAAAACCCCATCTGTATGTCACTATCATCAAAGACCAAAGGTAGATAAAACCACAAAGATGGGGAGAAACCAGAGCAGAAAAGCTGAAAATTCTAAAAATCAGAGTGCCTTTCCCCCTCCAAAGGAATGCAACTCCTTGCCAGTAATGGAACAAAGCTGGACGGAGAATGACTTTGAGGAGTTGAGAGAAGAAGGCTTCACATGATCAAACTTCTCTGAGCTAAAGGAAGAAGTTCAAACCTATAGCAAAGAAGCTAAAAACCTTGAAAAAAGATTAGACAAATGGCTAAAACTAGAATAACCAGTGTAGAGAAGTCCTTAAATGACCTGATGGAGCTGAAAACCATGGCATGAGAACTACATGATGAATGCACAAGCTTCAGTAGCCGATTCAATCAACTGGAAGAAATGGTATCAGTGATTGAAGATCAGATGAATGAAATGAAGCAAGAAGAGAAGTTTAGAGAAAAAAGAGTAAAAAGAAATGAACAAAGCCTCCAAGAAATATGGGACTGTGTGAAAAGACCAAATCTACGTCTGATTGGTATACCTGAAAGTGACGGAGCGAATGGAACCAAGTTGGAAAACACTGCAGGATATTATCCAGGAGAACTTCCCCAATCTAGCAAGGCAGGTCAACATTCAAATTCAGGAAATACAGAGATGCCACAAAGATACTCCTCAAGAAGAGCAACTCCAAGACACATAATTGTTAGATTCACCAAAGTTGAAATAAAGGAAAAAAAAAATATTAAGGGCAGCCAGAGAGAAAGGTCGGGTTACCCACAAAGGGAAGCCCAACAGACTAACAGTGGATCTCTTGGCAGAAACTCTACAAGCCAGAAGATAGTGGGGGCTAATATTCAACATTCTTAAAGAAAAGAATTATCAACCCCGAATTTCATATCCATATCCAGCCAAACTAAGCTTCATAAGTGAAGGAGAAATAAAATACAGACAAGCAAATGCTGAGAGAGTTTGACATCACCAGACCTGCCCTACAAGAGCTCCAGAAGGAAGCACTAAATATGGAAATGAACAACCAGTACCACCCACTGCAAAAATACGTCAAATTGTAAAGACCATCGATGCTGGGAAGAAACTGCATCAACTAACGAGCAAAATAACCAGCTAACATCATAATGACAAAATCAAATTCATACATAACAATATCAACCTTAAATGTAAATGGGCTAAATGCTCCAATTAAAAAGCACAGACTGGCAAATTGGATAAAGAGTGAAGACCCATCAGTATGCTGTATTCAGGAGACCCATCTCATGTGCAGAGACACATATAGGCTCAAAATAAAGGGATAGAGGAAGATCTACCAAGCAAATGGAAAACAAAAAAAGGTAGGGGTTGCAATCCTAGTCTCTGATAAAACAGACTTTAAAGCAGCAAACATCAAAAGAGACAAGGCCATTACATAATGGTAAAGGGATCAATTCAACAAGAAGAGCTAACTATCCGAATTATATATGCACCCAATACAGGAGCTCCTAGATTCATAAAGCAAGTCCTTAGAGACCTACAAAGAGACTTAGACTCCCACACAATAATAATGGGAGACTTTAACACCCCACTGTCAACATTAAACAGATCAACGAGACAGAAAGTTAACAAGGATATCCAGGAATTGAACTCAACTCTGCACCAAGCTGACCTAATAGACATCTACAGAACTCTCCACCCAAAATCAACAGAATATACATTCTTCTCAGCACCACATCATACTTATTCCAAAATTGACCACAAAGTTGGAAGTAAAGCACTCCTCAGCAAATATAAAAGAACGGAAATTATAACAAACTGTCTCTCAGACCACAGTGCAATCAAACTAGAACTCAGGACTAACAAACTCAATCAAAACCTCTCAACTACATGGAAACTAAACAACCTGCTCCTGAATGACTACTGGGTACACAATGAAATGAAGGCAGAAATAAAGATGTTCTTTGAAACCAATGAGAACAAAGATAAAACATACCAGAATCTCTGGGACACATTTGAAACAGTGTGTAGAGGGAAATTTATAGCACTAAGTGCCCACAAGAGAAAGCAGGAAAGATCTAAAATTGACACCCTAACATCACAATTAAAAGAACTAGAGAAGCAAGAGCAAACACATTCAAAAGCTAGCAGAAAACAAGAAATAACCAAGATCAGAGCAGAACTGAAGGAGATAGAGATACATAAAACCCTTCAAAAATCAACGAATCCAGGAGCTGGTTTTTTGAAAAGATCAACAAAACTGATAGACTGCTAGCAAGACTAATAAAGAAGAAAAGAGAGAAGAATCAAATAGACGCAATAACAAATGATAAAGGGGATATCGCCAATGATCCTAGAGAAATAAAAACTACCATCAGAGAATACTATACACAACTCTACGCAAATAAACTAGAAAATCTAGAAGAAATGGATAAATTCCTGGACACATACACCCTCCCAAGACTAAACCAGGAAGCAGTTGAATTCCTTAATAAACCAATAACAGGTTCTGAAATTGAGGCAATAATTAATAGCCTACCAACCAAAAAAGTCCAAGACCAGACAGATTCACATCCGAGTTCTACCAGAGGTGTAAAGAAGAGCTGGTACCATTCCTTCTGAAACTAATCCAATCAATAGAAAAAGAGGGAATCCTCCCTAACTCATTTTATGAGGCCAACATCCTGATATCAAAGCCTGGCAGAGACAACACAAAAAGAGAATTTTAGACCAACATCCCTGGTGAACGCTGATGCAAAAATCCTCAATAAAAAAATGGCAAACTGAATCCAGCAGCACATCAAAAAGCTTATCCACCATGATCATGTTGGCTTCATCCCTGGGATGCAAGGCTGGTTCAACATATGCAAATCAATAAATGTAATCCATCACAAAAACAGAATCAAAGACAAAAACCACATGCTTATCTCAATAGATGCAGAAAAGGCCTTTGACAAAATTCAACAGCCCTTCATGCTAAAAACTCCCAATAAATAGGTATTGATGGGACATATCTCAAAATAATAAGAGCTATTTATGACAAGCCCACAGCCAATATCATACTGAATGGGCAAAAACTGGAAGCATTCCTTTTGAAAACTGGCACAAGACAGGGATGCCCTCTCTCACCACTCCTATTCAACATAGTGTTGGAAGTTCTGGCCAGGGCAATCAGGCCAGAACTTTCTCTTATTTCAAGAGAAAGAAATAAAGGGTATTCAGTTAGGAAAAGAAGAAGTCAAATTGTCCCTGTTTGCAGATGACATGATTGTATACTTAGAAAACCCCATTGTCTCAGCTCAAAATCTCCTTAAGCTGATAAGAAACTTCAGCAAAGTCTCAGGATACAAAATCAATGTGCAAAAATCGCAAGGATTCCTATATACCAGTAACAGACAAACAGAGCCAAATCACGAGTGAGCTCCTTTTCACAATAGCTTCAAAGAGAATAAAATACCTAGGAATCCAACTTACAAGGGATATGAAGGAACTCTTCAAGGAGAACTACAAACCACTGCCCAACACAATAAAAGAGGACACAAATGGAAGAACATTCCATGCTTATGGATAGGAAGAATCAATATCATGAAAATGGCCATACTGCCCAAGGTAATTTATAGATTCAATGCCATCTCCATCAAGCTACCAATGACTTTCTTCACAGAATTGGAAAAAACTACTTTAAAATTCATATGGAACCAAAAAAGAGCCCACATTGCCAAGACAATCCTAAGCCAAAAGAACAAAGATGGAGGCATCACGCTACCTGACTTCAAACTATACTACAAGGCTACAGTAACCAAAACAGCATGGTACTGGTACCAAAACAGAGAGATAGATCAATGGAACAGAATAGAGCCTTCAGAAATAATACTACACATCTACAACCATCTGATCTTTGAAAAAACCTGACAAAAACAAGAAATGGGGAAAAGATTCCCTATTTAATACATGGTGCTGGGAAAACTAGCCATATGTAGAAAGCTGAAACTGGATCCCTTCCTTACAGCTTATACAAAAATTAATTCAAGATGGATTAAAGACTTACATGTTAGACCTAAAACCATAAAATCCCTAGAAGAAAACCTGGACCATACTATTCAGTGCATAGGTATGGGCAAGGACTTCATGACTAAAACACCAAAAGCAAGGGCAACAAATGCCAAAATTGAAAAATGGGATCTAATTAAACTAAAGAGCTTCTGCACAGCAAAAGAAAGTACCATCAGAGTGAGCAGGCAACCAACAGAATGGGGGAAAATTTTTATAATCTACCCCTCTGACAAAGAGCTAATATCCAGAATCTAGAAAGAAACAAATTTACAAGAAAAAAAAATCAAACAACCCCATCAAAAAGTGGGCAAAGGATATGAACAGATACTTCTCAAAAGAAGACATTTATGCAGCCAAAAGACACATGAAAAAATGCTCATCAGCACTGGCCATCAGAGAAATGCAAATCAAAACCACAATGAGATACCATCTTACACCAGTTAGAATGGCGATCATTAAAAAGTCAGGAAACAACAGGTGCTGGAAGGATGTGGAGAAATAGGAATGCTTTTACACTGTTGGTGGGACTGTAAACTAGTTCAACCATTGTGGAAGACAATGCGGGGATTCCTCAAGGATCTAGAACTAGAAATACCATTTGACCTTGCCATCCCATTATTGGGCATATACCCAAAGTATTATACACCTTGCTGCTACAAAGACACATGCACACGTATGTTTATTGCGGTACTATTCACAATAGCAAAGACTTAGAACCAACCCAAATGTCCATCAGTGATAGACTGGATTAATAAAATTTGGCACATATACACCATGGAATACTATGCATGCATAAAAAAAGGATGAGTTCATATCCTTTGTAGGGACATGCGTGAAGCTAGAAACCATCATTCTGAGAAAACTATTGCAAGAACAGAAAACCAAACACCACATGTTCTCACTCATAGGTGGGAATTGAACAATGAGAACACTTTGACCCAGGATGGGGAAGATCACACACCAGGGCCTGTTGTGGGTTGGGAGGAGGGGGGAAGGATAGCATTAGGAGATATATCTAATGTAAATGATGAGTTAACGGGTGCAGCACACCAACATGGCACATGTGTACATATGTAACGAACCTGCACGTTGTGCACATGTACCCTAGAACTTAAAGTATGATATTAAGAATAAAATAAAATCAGAAACTAAGTTCTAAACATTGCAATTACTTGATACATCTCTTAAGTCCAGTTTCGTATATGGGCTTCTCTCTACCTTTTTTATTTCTTGAAATTTATTTGTTGAATCAGAAACAAGGTACTTTGTCCAGGATAATTTTCTACAGTTTAGATTTTGCTGATTACATCCCTCATGTGTCCCTTAATATGGTCTTCTGTTCTCTTTATTTTCCTGTTGATTGGAATTGAAAGGTTGATGTAATTTAGATTTATTGTGATTTATTTAGATTTATTCTCTTCCTTTTTTTTTTTTTAACAATACTGTTTCACGGATAGTGTTATGTTTATCTAAAATGAAGCACATAATGTCTGTCTTGTTTTTTGGTGTTAGCAGTCATTGTTGATCAATGTCTAAGTTCATTAGTTCATTAAAGTATTTAAGATAATAATATTTTAATTTGGTATTTTTATCAGTTTATCACCTACAATTCTCCCATAAAAATAAACATTGTCTGATCTGCTATGTGGGCTCGAGCAATCCTCTCACCACAATCTCCCAAGCATCTGGGATTACACCTGGCTAATTATTTTTATTTTTGTAGACACAGAGAATCTCACTATGTTTCCCAGACTGGCCTCAAAGCCTGTCCTCAAGTGATCCTCCCACCTCAAACTTTGAAACCACTGGGATAACAGGTGTGAGGCACTGTGCATAGCCAGTATTCCTTTTTTAAACATCATGAAAAACTTAAGTACTTAAAGGTATTTTATAGAACTCAATTGTTTTATTTTTGATACTAAAATTTTTTCTATCTTCATCTACTGAGACACTTGTCAATTATTACTGAGTTCTTTAGTATGACCCTGGCATGGTGTTTAATATCTCGTTTGCTATCTGATATTTTTTTTAAAGTTGTTTCTAGGCTGACAGAGGTTGCTTCAAGGCTGCAATTTCCCCAAGGAACCCTTCTTCCTTTTCTAGGAAAACAAAACATTGAAACCAAAGAACGATGGAAATGTTTTTTGCTGCCAGATTGTCATTATTTTGAGAACATTTCAGAGGCTATCGAAAATAAAATTACCTTTAGAATTTTATATTTAGTGATTACATGTTAATTTAATTGTTTTATAATTACTAAAATATGCAGATACAAAAATCAAATCTAGGAAGTAATATCTATTTTAAAAAATCTTTTGGTCCCTATTAGCTTTGACTGAATTTATCTCTATTTTGAGTAACTAATTATATACAGTCTTTCTCTGTTCTTTTTTATATTCTCTCTCTCTCTCCTTCCTCTTATAGAAATAGGTGTTGAAAAACAGATCTGGAATATATTTGGAAGGTAAAACTAGTAGTATTTGATGATAAAGAGATTGTATGTATATCATGAGGAAATGAGACAATAGCCCCCAAGATTTTGGCATAAGCAGCAGGATGAATAGAGATGCCACTTACTGAGATAGGAAAGACTGGAGGAAAGTAAGTTTGAAAGAGAGATAAATAAATAATTATTTGGACCTGTCAAGTTTGATATGCCTTTTAGATATCCAAGAGCCAGTATCAGGTACGGTTGAATATAGCCCTCAAGTAGGATGTGATCTCCAAGAGAACAGCTACTTTTGTCTGTTTTGTTTACTGCTGTATTCTCAGAACTTGGAAGAGGCATGTAGCAGATGTTCAATAAACATTCACTGATTGAATAAAAATATACAGAAGGAAATATTTTTAAAATGTATCTTAGAACTTATCAAATAGTGGTCTCCTTATTCCAAACCTACATCTCTCCAGTCCATATAATTTTAATCTTCCACTTGGTCTGTATATAGTTTAAGTTTAGAGCATTCATGATATAGTTATCTTATAATTCCTAATAGAAGAAACAAATACACAACTGGCAGATAGACTATATGAGTCAAATCAGCTACCCAGATTTGAGTCCTTTATTCCATTCATATGTAGCAATTTTTACCCAATATTTTTGACTTTCCAGTTAAATTTCAATGTCACCCAAAAAACAGGCTTTGTAAAGAGTTCTTAGTTTGGTCTTCACTGCAGTTGGATTTCAATCCCCGAGTTTCACAATATGTGAATAGGGCATAGTATCACAAGGTAAATTTTCCACCTACTCAGATATCTTCAGTCTTGCTCTGTGGGTATAAAATGGTTTTCTTTGCATCATGCCCTACTTTTATGATTTAATAAAACCTTTATACTTGCTTTACCAATATTTTCTGTGAGAACTACAAAGGTTGTACATTTATTGTTGATTAACTTTGGTCGTCTTTGGCCTAACAGGTTGAAACAGAAATCCTTATTTTCTCTACTATTTTGTCAAAGCAAATGTTGGAAAAAATAACATTGGTATTTATTCCAAGCTGCTTATTACATCATCATTTAAAACTGGATTAGATTTTGCAGTCTAATTGCAGTAAAAGCCAAACCATTATTTTAAATTGAAGTATGAGTGATCAGAGATGGTGACACTCCAACATGTGTGAACAAGCATTTTCATGTAGGTGAAGAATTTGAACTACATGTTTTTATTCAACACATGATTTCTAGGTTCTTGTCTATACTGTGCTATAAGTTTGAGATCCTAGGTTTCATTTGATATTACTTTGAATTGTTATTAGCATAAGCAACTATGATATTGACTGATTTGTAACTAGTTTCATCAAGATTTTACAGCATACTGTAGAATTTTTTCTAGGTACATCTAAATGTCAATTCTAGTCATGAGAGGGTTAAGTGATAAATAATATTGCACAATTATGATTGTATTCATTTCTAAGACATACTATATCAATATATTTTAAGCTGAATTGTAAAAAAGTTTTTTAATTATTGATTTTATAAATTCTATTCTTAAACATGCAAATTAATTTGGTAGTAATAAAGTTACTACAAAGTTGCCAGGTCAAGAGAGGATTAGAGGAAGATAAATAGTTAAAAGGGGGAAGAATCAAGAGGAGATATTAGTAAATCTGATTAAGTCAATTTTGAAGATAAAGGCAAGAAATATATCCATCGTGGTACTTAATAACTGGTAAATATAAATTTCATAAATCTTTTCTATATTTATTCTACTATCCCACTATTCAGAGTGTATTAAATTAATATTCAAGGTTATGCATACATAGTTTCAGCCCTTTAAAGGTGTTTTCCTTATTCTGTTAATATAAAATTATCTGCTAGCTATAAGCCAAATAGCCTATCTTTCTAGAGGTAATTTCTCAAACATTTTATAGACTTGAACTCAAACACTTTTCATAAGGTTTATATTCCCAACATCATTATACTACATTCTGAAACTAATTCAATAATATTTTATTAAGCTTTACAGCCTTTTATTTTGAGATTTTCTTGTGAGTTCAGACCCTTTTACAATAAAGAAAATTGCCACATGATATAATTAAATAAATGTATTAGCATGTGATGAGAATTCTTATGGGGTAGGAGGAAAAATAAAAATATAAATGTTGAGACCTCAGGAAACTTACCACATCAAGTGAAGATTAGAAAAAGAGAAATAGTAAAAAACAAGAAGAATTAGGAAGAGATATTAATAAGTCTCATTAAGTCGATTTTGAAGGTGAAGGCAAGGAACATATTTGTTGTCACTCTCGCTAGTACCTGGATTCTAGTTTTTATCATACAGAAAATGCTTGTTTTCTTCTTGCAATGAAGATCAGAATTAGTGAGAATTTGGGTAATAAAAATAATTTTGCTTTGTTTTCTTGTTTTCTTCCATGTCATACTGTTATGGATAACTAAACATGGTCATATATAATACAACATTCCAGCTTATTTTGTATCTACCCTCCAGAATAATTTCTAATGAAGAGTCAAATGGGGAAAAATATCAAAGGTTAGCTTGAATAATATAAATAGAATTATAGAGAAATACTTGTATTTTGCAAATATATATTATTTTCTATATTGTTACACTGCTGCAGTGTGCTAAATGTTTGTAGCCTTGTTATTATTTGGGGTTTCAGGCCCTAAGCAAAGTAAACAAAAAACGAAAGTAAAATTATAGTTGTGGATAAAGTTATAACCTTGCTAATATCATATGGTTGTGATACAAAGATGTATTAACTATTCTGTTTCAAATACATTTTAAGTTTATGGGATATAAAAAAGGAAATATACACAGACCAAGGTGGGAAGCTGGATATACTTTGTGGTTTAATCTGAGGTAAAGGTTAACTTCACTGCTAGTTAAAATTTAAATACAAATATGCATTTTACACACAAGCATTTGTGAAACATTTTTGATAGCTCTCATCACATCTTTAGAAAATAGAGTTGATAAGAAAAAAAGGGATTAGGAAAGAGGTAACAGTCAAGTAAATTAAGTTATTAAAAATGGTCTCAAATATTATTACTGACTTTCTTCCTCCCATGAATAATGACTTAAGCTTCAGGAGATCCTAAAAATATTGTCATTGAAACCGATTATATTGCCTTGATATGTCCTTAGAAGTGAGTAGACTGATTAAAACAGCTATTTCAACAGCAAGCTTTTAGACTCATAATTATTTACAGAGATGTTTAAGGTGACCTTTCACTATTGCGATGAACTAGTCTCTGATATTTATAAGAATAAGTAATTTAACCTGCCAAACAAACTTGATAAAAGAGCTTTATTAGAATCTGCTGCTTTCTAAATCCTTCAAGGTTTATTAGTTCCTTTACCCTGACAGAGCAACACACTAGTAACTATTATGGATTACCTTCCAGTAAGGTAGGTATTTAAAGGCTAGAAAGGCACAAAAATAGCTTACAATATGTTAGGAGAATGAGAAATTTTGTAGTACAATAGCTCCAAAATGTAATTCAAATGTTGCTCATTAGTTCTAATTCTATAGCAAAAACTGGACTGAAAAAACTGGATTCTGAAGTCAGTGCTGGCTTAAATAGAGTGTTAGAACAAATAACTCTTAATGTTTGGCATTGATATTTATCTTGACACAACACCAATGTGAAGGAGAAACTTTGAGAAAAGATAGGGTATGGCATTTTTAATGTGCTGCTGATTTAATATACAATAATTGCATTAGACACATATAAATCAACATAATCTTTCAAAAGGAGAGTGAATCCCCCTTCAGTTAATGGAATGACTTAAATCAAACACATTAGTAGGGAAATTAACACATCAGACTTACTAGAGGACCTTTCTGCTTCAAATGGTTTCAGAGCTGCTCCGGGGAAGTGGTTCTCAGAGTACATTGTACTTTCCTCCAATTTTTGGCATCATCCTACAGAAGTGAGTGACATTCTAAGGAGGGAGGCATGGTGCAGTGGATAGTCATTAGAGGATTTTACCCATCTTCTTAGTGCGAGAAAGGGTACTGAGGGAATGAAATGCATGACTTATAAATGAGCCCCCACCTCTTCTGACACCCATCCTCAAACACCACATATGATTTTGTATATCATCACAAGCTAAACTTATTTAGAATAAACACAGAGGAAGGGAAAATCCAGAATGTTCTAGGTCTATCACTCATAGTTCCCAGAGAATGGTAATTAATAATAAAGCTGATGATGACAATGAAAATTATGAGCTAGGTAACATTTTTAGCACTTAACATATAGTAATTTATTTTATATGATCCTCTCAATAACATTCAATAGAAAATAAAACTAAGGCATGAAGTGATTAATAACTTACCTAACGTCACAAAACAGCAAACTCAACAATATAAACCTAACAGTCTGGCTTCATGTCCCCAGCTTTTAATCACTGATCCACACTGTCACACCAGGATCTTCTTTCTTTCATCTTGCACCAAACTGAAGATGAACAATTGCATTTTGTATAAAAAATTTAAAAGGTAATTCCTTGGTTCTTTCTCAGACTTGGAATTCTGCATGTTTTATTGCAGTAGAATATTGAAAGGCAGTTAGGATGTTAAGATGGCTCCCAGTGAAGAGAATATTAGTTCAATTATGTTTTTCAAACACAAGACCCTATGAAATGAACTATGAAAACGTGAGAAAATATTTTCAGGTCACATACTCCTATGTATTAAAAACTCATGGAAGTCATATAGGCAAGAAACTTATATAAACTTGTGTAACCCAGTTGTTCACATTTCATTTGAAAAGAGACTATCTTCGGCCTTTTAGAGAGCACATCATAACCTCTGGAGAAACTGATTTTCTCAGGAACATCATTTGAGAAATAAATACTGGATTCTGCAAATAAATCAAATGTTGAGTGGCCTAAGATAACCTACTCTAGGAAAGGATGGAGATTGAATCTCTCCTAGTTTGTCCGACTCATACCTCACACATTGATACCATAGTCATCATTTTCCTTTAATTTTTTTTCTCCGTACACCTTACGTTTATTGGCAATATTTAGATGCTTTCTTTTAGTTCCTGCTGTGTTTCATTCCATTTGCAGGGAGAAAGCTACTAGAGAGTCAGAAAACACTTTGCTTTAACACAGTCTTCAGCTACATCTGAGCACTGCTAGTGCTTTTGATCTATAACAGTACTAGCCGTAGTATAGAGCCAAGGAATACAATATAGAAGGTCATTTGACTGGGTATTTTCCTCCAACCACACAAGTCAATTTAAGGATTAGAATAATTATTTGCAGTTGTATTTTTCCACAATTTATCACTCCAAATTATCTAAGGGGAGAAAAGCTCCTCTAAATATTTTCCTTTTTATTTTTGTCTATAAAATTTTGCCTTCCACAAATAAGTTTTAAGAAAACTAGCAATTAATTGTTAAATTAGAAATCTAAACCTTGCTACATAGCGGCTGAAATTACAGAATTTGTTATGTATAAATGAATGCAACAAATCCTAATGAGAACAGAGGATTCAGAGCTTGTTATAGCAAAGGAGTTAGCAACTAACACTTTAATATAGCAGACTCAGCCAGGCAGCAAGTGGGAAAGCTTTACAGTGGGGAAAAAAAGAGAGGGAGAGGTTTTAGGGATGCTCTGCTTGGAAATTATTGGTATGGGTTAGTTGAAAGTGAGCACATTAGAAGTGGAGCATCCTATGTGATTGGTTTGGGAGCCTAATTGGCTTTCTCTGGTTGGTCCTAAGTTGGACACAGAAGGGAGTGAGGAGGATAGGGAAGCTAGGAGTCATTTACCAAGTTCTAATGATTCTGGGATAATTGCTGAAGAGCTTATGGTCTGATTTCTTCAGGCTGGTTACTGCAGAGGTGGTGGGTCTGAGATCTATTGTCATATGTGACATTTTCCATTTTTATATTTATTTTCTCAGGCATCACACACATCTAAGTTTGTATCATGACTATTTTTTTGACAACTTCATAATCTTAGGCAAGGTATTGCTCTCAGAGCCTTAGTTTCATTACATGAAAATAAGAATCATAATACTTACTCAGTCATTGTGAGGGCAAAATAAAATTTAAAAAGTAAAAGAATCACTATCTATTTGTTTTTGTGATTTTTTGTTTTGTTAATTTTTTAATTTTTGCAGGTACATAGTTGGCATATATATTTATGAGGTACATGAGATGTTTTGATACAGGAACACAATGTGTAATAATCACATTATGTAAAATGGAGTATTCATCCCCCCAAGCATTTATCCTTTGGGTTTCAAACAATGCAATTATACCCTTTAGTTATTTTAAAATGTAAAATTGTATTAACTGTAACATCCCTGTTGTGCTACCAAATACTACTTCTTTATTCTTTCTTTTTGTTTTTTTTTTGTTTGTTTGTTTTTTAGCCATTAAACATCTCTCCCCACATCCTCCCACTACCAGCCTCTGGTATCCAGTCCTCTACTCGCTACATGTATTCAATTGCTTTTATTTTTAGATCCCACAAATAGGTGAGAACATGAGACATTTGTCTTTCTGTGCCTGGCTTATTAGCATAATGACCTCCAGTTACAACCATGTTGTTGCAAATAACAGGATCTCATTCTTTTTTATGACTAAATAGAGCTCCATTGGGTGTAAGTACTACATTTTCCTTATCCATTTGTCTATTGATAGATACTTAGGTTGCTTACAAATTTTGGATAATGTGCACAGTGCTGCAACAAGTGTAGGAGTGCAGATATCTCTTCAATATACTGATTTTCTTTCTTGTGGGTATATACCCAGCAGTGTGACTGCTGGATCATATTGTAGCTCTATTTATAGTTTTTTGAGGATCCTCCAAGCTGTTCTCCATAGTGGTTGTGCTAATTTACAATCCTACTAACAGTGTGTGAGGGTGTCTTTTTCTTTACCTCCTCAGTAGCATTTGTTATTGCCTGTCTTTTGGATAAAAGTCATTTTAACTGGGGTGAGATGATATCTCATTATGGTTGCATTTTTCTAGTGATTAATGATGTTGAGCATCTTTTCATATGCCTGTTTGCCATTTGTGTATCTTCTTTTGAAAAATGTCTATTCAAATATTTTGCCCATTTTTAATCAGATTATTATTTTCCTATAGAGTGTTTTCTAGCACAATTTTTTAAAGAGACTGTCTTTTCCTCAGTGTATGTTCTTGTCACCTTTGCCAAGAGTGAGTTTGTTGTAGGTGTATAATTGGATTTTTCGTTCTATTGGTCTATTGGTCTTGTTCTTGTTGGTCTATGTGTCTGTTTTTATGCTAGTACCATGCTGTTTTGGTTACTATACCTCTGTAGTATAATTTGAAGTCAAATAATGTGATTTCTTCACTTTTATTCTTTTTGCTTAGGATAGCTTTGGCTATTTTTACTTTTGTGGTTCTGTATACATTTTAGGATTTTTTTCTATGTCTGTGAAGAATGTTATTTTCATAGGAAATGCATTGAATCTGTAGATTGTTTAGAGTAGTATGGACATTTTAACAACATTGATTTTTCTAATCTATGAACATGAAATATATTTCCATTACTTGGTGCCTTGATTTCTTTCATCAATGTTTTATAGTTTTTATTATAGAGATCTTTTACTTCTTTGGTTAAATTATTTCCTAGGTATTTAACTTTATGTGTGGCTATTGTAAATGGGATTGCTTTTTAATTTCTTTTTCATATTATTTACTGTTAGCATATAGAAATACTCCTAATTTTTGCATGCTGATTTTGTATCCTGCAACTTTAATGAATTTGTTTATCAGTTCTAATAGTTTTTTGGTGGAGTGTAAGTTTTTACAAATATAAGGTCAAAGGATAATTGCATTTCTTCTTTTTTAATTTGGATGCCCTTTATTTGTTTCTCTTGTCTGATTGCTGTAGCTGGGACTTTCAATACCATGTTGAACTACAGTGGGCATCCTTATCTTATTCCAGATCTCAGAGGAAAGGCTTTAAGTTTTTTTTCCTGTTCAGTATGATACTACCTGTTGATCTGTTGTATATGGCTTTTATTATTTTGAGATATATTCATTTTATTCCCAGGTTTTTGAGGTTTTTTTGTTTTTTGGTTTTTTTTTTTAACAGGAAGAGATGTTGAATTGTATCAAATGCTTTTTCAGTATCTATTGAGGTAGTCATATGGTATGTGTCCTTCATTTTGTTGATACTATGTAGTACATTGATTGATTTTTGTACATTGAACCATCCTTGCATCCCTGGGGTAAATCCCACTTGGTCTTGATGAATAATTCTCTTAATGTAGTGTTAAATTCGATTTGCTATAATTTTGTTGAACATTTTGCATCAATGTTCATCAGAGATATTAGCCTGCAGTTTTCTCTTTTTTAATATGTTTGTATCTGATTATGTTATCCAGTTAATACTGAAGTCATAGAATAAGTTTGGAAGTATTTTCTTCTCCTCTACTCTTCAGAACAGTTTGAGAAAGATTGGTATTAATTATTCTTTAAATGTTTTGTAGAATTCATCAGTGGAGCCATTATGTCCCAAGCTCTTCTTTACTGAGAGACTTTTATTACAGTTTTGATCTCATTGTTTGTTATTGGTCTGTTCAGATTTTAGATTTCTTTAAGATTCAATAATGGCAGGTAATATATGTCTAGAAATTATCCATTTCTTCTAGATTTTCCAAATTATTGGAATATTGCTGCTCATAGTAGTCAACAATGATCCTTTGAATTTCTGCATTATTAGTTGTAATGTCTCCTTTGTCATTTCTGATTTCATTTATTTGGATCCTCTCTTTTTTTCTTATTCTGGCTAAAGGTTTGTCAATTTAGTTTAACTTTTCAGACAACCAACTTTTTGATTCATTGATTTTTTTGTGGTGTTTTCTTCAATTTTATATGTTTCTTCTCCAATAGTTATTATTTCTTTTCTTCTACTAATTTTGGGTTTGGTTTCCTCTTGTTTTTCTAATTATTTAAGATGCATTGTTAGGTTGTTTATCTTGAGTTTTTCTTCACTTTTGATATATGCACATAAACTTCCCTCTTAGTACTGCTTTTGCAGTATTCCACTGATTTTTGGTGTGCTATGTTTCCATTATCATTTGCTTCAAGAAAATTTTAGATTTCCTTCTTAATTTCTTTATTGGTCATTCAGGAGAATATTGCTTAATTTCCATGAGTTTGTATAGTTTTCAAAATTTCTCTTATTGATTTTTAGTGTTATTCCACTGTGGTCAATAATATGCTTGATATTATTTTAATTTTTTGGAATTTTTTTAGACTTGTTTTGTGACCTATCATGTGGTCTACCCCTAAGAATGATCCAGGTGCTGAGGAAAGACAAATGTGTATTCTGCAGTATTTGGATGAAATGTTCTGTAAATATCTGTTAGGTCAATTTGGTCTATAGTTCAGATTTAGTCTGATGTTTCTTTGTTAACTTTCTATCTGAAAGATCTGTCCAATGCTGAAAGTGATGTGTTGAAATCTCCAGCTATTATTTTATTGTGAGCTGCCTCTCCCTTTAGCTCTAATAATATTTGCTTCATATATCTGGGTGCTCCAGTGTGTATATATATGTAAAATTTTTATATCATCTTGCTAAACGGTCCCCTTTTTAGTGACCTTCTTTGTCACTTCTTATAGTTTTTGCCTAGAAATCTATTTTGTCTTATATAAGTATAGTGACTCCTGCTCCTTTTTGGCTTCCATTGACATGGGATGTATTTTTGATCCCTTTATTTTTAGTCTATGTGTGTCCTTTTAGGTGAATTGTGTTTCCTGTAGGCAAAAAGACATTGGATCTTGTTTTTTCATTTGCATTCAGTTACTCTGTATCTTTTGACTGGATAAATTAGTCCATTTACATTCAGTTTTATTATTGATAAGTAAAAACTTACTCTTGCCATTTTGTTATTTGTTTTCTGGTTGTTTTATGCTCCCTTCTTTCTTTCTTTCCTTCTCATCTTCCTTTTAATGTAGGTGAGTTACTCTGGTGATATGATTGTCTCTTACCATTTATTTTTTTGTATAGCCTTAGTATGTTTTTTGGTTTGAGATTACTCATTATTTTAAGCTGATAAGAACTTAACACTTCCTCCCCCAATTTTAACTGTTTTTTAAAAATTTCTATTTATAATAAATCTTATTGTACTCTTTGTCTCTTGAAAAGTTGCTGTAGTTATTATTACTATTATTGTTATTCAGATAGCGTCTCACTCTATCAAAAGATTGGAGTGTGGTGCTGTGATCTCGGCTCACTGCAACCTCTGCCTTTGGGTTCAAGCTATTCTCCTGCCTCAGTCTCCCGAATTGCTGGGACTACAGGTGCACACCACCACGCCCAGCTAATTTTTTGTACTTTTAGTAGAGACAGGGTTTCACCATGTTGGCCAGGCTGGTCTCGATCTCTTGACCTCGTGATCTGCCCATCTTTGCCTCCCAAACTGCTGGGATGAGCCACCATGCCTTGCCTATTTATTATTTTTGATTGGTTCATTACTTAGTCTTCTACTTAAGATAAAAGTAGTTTGTTTATACATCACAATTACAGTCATAACATTCTGTGGGTTTTTTTGTGTAGTTAGTATTACTGGTGAGTTTTGTACCCTCAGATAATTTCTTTTGTTTATTAACATCCTTTACTTTCTGGTTGAAATACTCCCTTTAGCACTTGTTGTAAGTTAGATCTTACGTTGATGAAATCTGTCATATTTTTTTTGTCTGGGAATCTTTATTCTTCCTTCATGTTTGAAGCATATTTTCACAGATATACTATTGTAAAGTAAGTTTAGTTTTCATTTTTGTTTTTCTTCAACCCCTTAAATATGTCTTTGTGGACCACTCTCTTCGCCTATGAAGTTTTCACTGAAAAGTCTGGTGCCAGACATTTTGGAACTAAATTGCATGTTATTTGCTTCTTTCATCTTGCTGCTTTTAGAATCTTTTTTTTTTTTTTTTAATCTTTAAACTCTGAGAGTTTGATTTTTGAGTGCCTTAAGTTAGCCTTATTTGGGTCATATCTGTTTGGTAGTCTATAACCTTCCTGTACTTCAATGTTGGTATCTTTCTCTAGGTTTGGGAAGTTCTCTGATATTATCCCATTGAATAAACTTTCTACCCCTTTCTCTTTCTGTACCACCTCTTTAAGGCCAATATAATTTAGATTTGCTCTTTTGAGGCTATTTTCTAGATCCTGTAGGCATGTTTCATTGCTTTTTATTCTTTTTTTGTCTCCTCTGACTGTATATTTTCAAGTAGCCTGTCTTCAAGCCGACACATTCTTTCTCCTGTTTGATTAATTCTGCTATTAAGAGACTCTGATACATTCTTCAGCAGGTCATTGCATTTTTAACTCTAGAATTTCTGCTTGATTCTTTCAAATTATTTTAATCTCTTATTAAAATATCTGATAAAATTTTAAATTCCTTCTTCATGTTGCCTTAAATTTCTTTGAGTTTCTTCAACATAGTTATTTGGAATTCTCTGTCTGAAAGATCACATATGTCTGTTTCTTCAGGATTTGTCCCTGATGCATTTAGTTCATTTGGTGACATCCTGTTTTCCTGCATGGTCTTGACATTTGTAGACATTCATTTGTTTCTGGGCATTGAAAAGTTAGGTATTTATTGTAGTTTTCTCCACTTGGGCTTGGTTTTACCTGCCCTTCTTGGGAACCTTTCCAGATATTTAATACAACTTGAGTGTTGTAATCTAAGCTGTATCTGCTTTAAGGGGCACCCAAAACACTGTAACACTCTGTGGTTTTTGCAGACTCGTAGAAGTACGGCCTTCATAGTCTTGGACAAGACACAGAAAAATTCTCTGGGTTACCAGAAAGAGACTCTTTATTCTCTCCCCATACCTTCTCCCAAAGAAACTGTTTTGAGCCACCTGGAGCTGGGGGTGAAGTGACAAAAGTAATACTGTAGGCATCAACACTAGGCCTGTGCTGGGTTAGACCTAAGTCAGCACAGCATTGGGTCTCACAAAAGGCCTGCCATAACCACTCCCTGGCTATGGCCTACTTTCATTCAAAAACTTAGGGCTCTACAATCTACAGGTGGCAAAGCCAGCCAGCCTTGTATTTTTCATTTCATGTTCACAAGATCCCCTAGGTCCTGGGTGGGTCCAGCATTGCTGACCTGGAGTCAGAAACTAAATTCAAAAAATCTTAGAAGTGTATGTGGTATTCTATTGTACTGAGGCTGGGCTGGCAGTGAAACCATAAAACGCAGTTTTTCCCACTCTTCTCTCTTCTTTCCAAAGGCAAAGGAGCCTCACGCCATGTCCACCACCACCACGGGCCCATGGGGAGTACTGCCAGAACACAGTCAATATTTCTTAAGGCCTAAGGGCTCGTCAGTCATCTTGTGGTGAATGCTGCTTGGCCTGGGACTCACATTTTAGGGAAGCGGGCTCCCTCTGACCCAGGTCCAGAAATGCTGTCCAAGAGCCAAGTCTTGGAATCAGAAACCCCAAGAGCCTGCTTGGTGCTTTATCCCCACTGGGGCTGAGCTGGATGGCACCTAAGGTGCAAGACGAAGTCACCTTTACTTTTACCTCTTCTTTTCTCAAATGAAAGAAGCCTCACCCTGTAGCTGGGAATGTGCTGAGTCTCACCTGAAACCAGCAAGTCTCAGAGTCTCACTCTGAAGGCCTTCAATGTAATACTTTGTTATTGGTGCTGGTTATTCAGGGCCCAACAGCTTTTCAGTTAGCAGGTAATGAATCCTTCCAGAACTGGGATCATCCTTTCAAGGCCCAGGTCCCCTTCTAGCCAAGTATGTGTTTGGAAATATTATCTAGGAGTCAGGGCCTGGAAAATGAGCCCCGGGACTCTGACCAGTGTCCTATCCTGCTGTGGCTGTACTGGAGTCCAGGATATAAGATAAAGTCCTCCTCACTCTTTCTTCTCCTCTCCTCAAGTGGATAGAAGGGGTCTCTTTGAACCTGTCAGTTGTGTAGCCTGGGGTTAGGGGAGGAGTGATATCAGCACTCTTTTAGCCTCCCTGGCTAGTCTCCCTGTGAATTATGTGTCCCCTGACACCCTCCCCACCAAGTCCTCTGTCTCTAGGCCCCACTCAGCGCAAAGACTTGTCTAAGAGTTGCAGTCTTTGTGGCCTGGATTGCCTTTCAAGTTTATCCTGTTAGCCAGAGCACTTTAGTGCAAGGCTTGTGGGAACCACATTTGGACTCCTGGGATCAGAGATTCCCCTCTGGGTAGGGGAGGTTTAAATGCTCCCTCTGTGGGTGGGCATCAGCTGAGTTTGGTTCACTTGTGTTTTCCATTATAATAGGGAGCACTAAGTTCAATGTCTCACAATTGCTGCACTCTCCCTATAACCAGTGCACAGAAATGTTCTCCACAGCATGTGGCTGCTGCCAGGAGACAGGGGAGGGGTTGTGTCAGTGATTAAAGACTGTTTTTCCTAGCCTTCAGTGTCTCTTTCAGCAACATCAAGTTAAAACCAGGTACTGTGAGTACACACCTGATTTTTGGTTCTTATAAAGGTGCCTTTGGTAGATAGTTGTTAAATTGATGTCTTTGCAGGCACGTGCTGACAGAGGTGGGGGGACAGTCAGTGGAGCCTTACAATATGCCATCTTGTTCTGCTCCTCAACTATATATTTTTAAACATACTAAACAATCAGTAAATAAAATCTCTGTTGCTGTTATTATGTTATGTCCTTTTCTAAAAGTAGCACCAATAAGAACTTTTTTTTTCAAATTATTGCACTTGAAAGCAAGAGCTTATTGTGTTTAATATTAACAAAATTTATAGATACTGATAATGTAGCATCAAACACTCCACTGTCCAAACCTTTTCATACACCTTCTTTGAATCACTCAGATATTAGAAATGAAGCAGCCTCTCCTTTCTTTGAGGAATTTATGTGAAGCTTCTGTCTTTTTAAGTCTATGTTAGTTCTTAGGTTTCTAGTTGTCTGTTCTATATTCAGCTCATTTAATTAATCTCTCTCTTTGTAGAAAGCAATAGTATGAGGAACTCTATTTTGTTTTATAGCTATAATTCATTTTCTGTGATTTACTAATACATAATTATGAAAGTTACAAAAGAAACAATGTCAAATTATATTGATACTATAAATATTTTTCTTTGCCACAGCAGCAGTGTGTTAAGATTTCATTGACTTATCTACAGTTCAAGCACTCTTACTCAATGTAAAATGAGCCAAATATCAAGTTCAAATAAATTTTTATTATGATCCCCTAATAAATTCCAGCATATTTCCATTTTCCAAACTCTCAATTATACTAATTTTTAAGGAATATTATTTTTCTTTCACATAAACCTCTCTTTCAGAGTCCTCCATCCCTTACCAATTCTAGACTTATAGAGCATAGAATGTGGCAGATTTATCATCCATGGATAATTAATTCTCTCTTCACTACTCTACTGAGATCTATTTTTTGCTGCTTTCTTATTATGTCTTCTTCGTTAGTTTACATCTCTAAGTAACTTCTTAAAATAAAAATGTGTTCTGGCGTGTCTAAAAATGTTTTAATTTTTTCATTATTCTTGGCTGTGGTTTTTACTACTGAAGTGGCAGCATCAAGGATATTATGTAGTTGCTTACTTAATGAGAAAGAAACTGCTGTTTTACCCACCCTTACTTGCCTGGGATGGACTCCACAAGTGGCAGGCATACTTTGCACCCAGTTGCTGGAATCTGGAGACATTTTGGTATGAAGAACATAGAGCCACCATCCAAAGAAAAAGGAATGTGTGGATGAGGCAGGTGAGATGTGGGGCCAAGAGCCACTCTGTTAGTTTCATTCACTGACCCAGTGGCAGCCTGGTCCATATGTGCTCTTCTCTCTCTCAGGAGAGCGCAGTTTTCACAACTAGGATAGAAGCTAGAGGTGAGAAAATTTTCTGAGTCCCTGATTACTCAACCAAGATTTCACTTCTTGATGCCTAGTAATTGCTAACTGCAGTCTCCCACATAGAGGTGGTAATCAGTCCAGAGCTTGAGCACTCCAGGCTGTCACCTGGAAATGCAGGCAGGAATGGAGCAGGAATGTACAAACTGGGATGCCCTGCCTGGGGTTCTGGGACTCACAGTACTAACCCACCTGAGTGGTCTCTGCAGGGCAAATAAAAACAGGCAGTAGGCAGCATTAGCCTATGGGTCAGAGTGAGCCAACTCTTGCACTGGACCTTCATTTTTTTCCTCATACTTGCCATGTCTATGTCATGTTCTGAAGGAATTACTTTTCATATTCACTTCTGTACTATTCACCTCTATATTTCAGCAATTACATATCCAAGATTACTTTCTTATTCTGTAACTGTTATATTTTCAATGCCATCTTATTTGAAATTTATGAATTAACAATCTTCACAAATGTCTCTCATAATAGCAGTTTTCTTTGGACTAGGACTGTCAGATAAATAAAGCTATAAATAAAGGAGTAAATACATAAAATTTAAAATAAAGACACCATATATTGCAAGAAACATACTTACACTACTTTTTTATTATAAGCTATACCCCATATAATATTTGAGATATTATACTAAAAAGGTTTTACTTATCCGAAATTTAAATTTAAGTGGGATTCTTGTATTTTATCTGGCAGCCCTACTTCTGATCCCTAAGATATTCTAGTTTCTTTAATCTACTTTCTACCATCCAGAAAATTATCAATCTATTTGTCCACTGAAAGTTCTCTTCATATTGCCTTTATCTTTGTAATTTTGGTTTTATTTTTATCCTTATTATCCTTTAAATAAAATTTCCAAAAGAAGAAAAGTAAATGTGTGAGTATAGACCTGAATGTTGAAATAGAAATAATGTAAAAAAACTAGAATTATAGAGTAGGACTATCCAAAATACAATTTAAAATGTTTAAAAGTCCATGATTTTTAATAATGACATAGTGATTTTAACACCACTGTATACCAAAAGTTTAAATTTGCTATTTGATAGATTTTATTTTATTTGTCCTTTTCACATTTATCTGGAAAAAAAGGAAAGCCAATATATGTTTCATCATAATAGTCATAATAGGCCAGGTGGCTCACGACCCAACTGTCTTCCCAGCACTTAACACAGGAATTCTCACAAGGAGTATCAACAACAGCATTCCCAATGCCTTATTAATGCCATTCCAACCATTATGTAGGTTATGGGCTATCCATTAACACACACCATATTTTATGTATTCTACGATATAAACACTACATATTTTTCTGGAGTTTAGATCTCATTACTAATATCAAGAGAAAACCTTACACTCTTCCATGGAAAACAGTATATTGTAAATATCTTTACCTGTACTTACATCCACATAAGCCACATCTTAATATAAACATTTTTTTTCTACCCTATTAGAACTATGGTTGTGTTATTTTCTTGGTGATACTTCACAGGATGGTTTTTCAAATTTAAATTTGCATTTTTAAGTTGAGAAAGAAAAAAGAGTTATGTAAATTTGGAATTTAGCCTTGCACTCAATAGTAGGCCAGGATATTCTCTTAAGATATAAATAATTTCACAAAATACCAATCTCAGACGAGGTTACTATGGGACCAAGATAAAATGAGATACAGAAGGACCACTTCATAATCTTCTCTATGCATAATCAAAGACACACTTACTCTGTCACCCACACAATACCAAACATCCCTCTCCAAAAGGAGAAATTGCTACTCATTTCCCAAGTAAAACCTTATCCTTTTTCTAATCTCCCCTTTGTCTAGATAGGATTTATTGAGGTAACCCATCATAGATTGCTACTACTTCCTGACAGCATCCAATCTACAGCAAATTTCTCTACACCCTCCCTCAAATCACTTAACAATTCTAAATCCTATAATAGCTTTGTAAACACCTTTTTACTGAGACATCACAGTTCCCCTTGTGTGTCCACCTCATGGCAATGAATAATAAACCCAATTTGGATAACTTCACGTGTGTTCCTGTGAGTCTAGGTCTGAAGGGGATTGATAATTGCTATTCAACATTTCTTTAAAATATTATGCTATCATTCAACATTCAAATAAAATTTTAATATTTACAAACCACCTGTCACCTTTCTTGCATATAATTAAAGGCATTAGGAGTCATCAAATTTCATAGTTTATATAATAAAATGAGATTGGTAATGGTTGGAGTGAAGGTAGACTATATTTATGTTGATGGAACAAAGAAAATCCAAAATCTAAATGGCTTAACAAAATAATGTTCACCAATGTTTTCCTACATGTGCCTGTGGATCAGCATGTAGTCATTTAGGAACTCAGGATGTTGGAGACTCAATTTTGACACCTGCTTCTCTTGTTACTGTATTAAGAGAAATAGGACATTGTGAAATATGTACAGACTCCCAAATCTTCTTACCAGAGGGTAACATTTCTCACCTATCAAGATTACATGGCACAGTTAGACCCTTAGTCAGTCTTCTATGGATAATTTTGTCAAATTCACGGGATTATGTTGAAAACACTTAAACTCACTCAGCAGTTTTAACAATGGCTGTGACATTTCTAACTTTATCTAATTTTGCTCTGAGGCCAAATTCCATTTGACTTATTTGACTTATTGCTTAAAGGTGTTTTCTGTTACTCTGCAAATTCCTATATTTGTAGATTTTCTTCTATTGTTTCTCAATGCTGGCTGAAAACTGGTCATTTATTTTCTAAATTTTCATATATCTTTTATTATAATTTGAGATAATCCTATAATCTATCATATACTTAGAAAAGTAATCAGAATACTTGAACAAATCGAGTGACTATTAAAATGGTGAGACTAATTATTAATGAGATACCAAACATCAACCAGTAAAAATCACCTTACTAACCTCTAGAAGGGAAGTTAAACATCCAGAAATACATAACTAAATTAAGACAAAAAATAAAAGGAAGTAACAACACTAAGAAAGAAATTTAGAAACAGTCGTATTTCACTTGCTTTTGTTTCTTTCTTTCTGCATTCTTTGAAATTATAGTCAATCCTGATGTACCAGTGTAGGCATCAGCAAACTTTTTTCTGTAAAGGAACAGATAGTAAATATTTTAGGCTTTGAGCACTATATGATCTCTGTCTTAACCTTAAAATTTGCATTAAAATTCAAAAACAGCCATAAGCAATATGGTAATGAATGGGCCTGGCTATGTTCCAATAAAACTTTACAAAAAGGTCATATCTCAGATTTGGCCAACAGCCTATATTTTGCTGACCACAGTAATAAAGAATTGTTATTCATGTACATAATCATATCTTGCATATTTTGATAAGCCACCTATGGCCAAATGTAGAATGGCAGAATCTTTGAGTGTAAGCAATGCTTAAACTGAAGCTTTAATTGTATTACTGAAGAAAAAAAGTAATATATAATTATATAGATAAAATATGCAATTTGGGGGTAGTTAATATGTGTGTACATTTAACAACACTTTTGTGCTACCCTTGAAAATGTTATTAATCTGATAGTGAATCTTTAAGTTAAATGAATTCTGTGATGAAGTATAGTATGATTATCCTATACAGATAATATTCAGAGAAACATACTTTGGGGATGCAATCTAGCAAGAGGAGGCAGAAAGCTAAATTTATAAATGCCTTAATTCATTTGTGAGGATAACTTCATCTCCCCCATAATCTCTTTCCGGGCAAATGAAAGACTTCTAGGTGAAAAATATCTTTGCTGGCAGAGATCTTCCTTCAGTGTGCAGGTTCCTAAACAAAATTATGGTTTTGTACAAATCTAAAAAGTTAATTGTGTTCTTCTTTATAGAGACCAAATGCTTATGTGTCCATAGAAGGGAAATGTGACAGAAGATTTTGAACATATGTGGGAATCTAATTTAGCTGTCTATGTTATCAGAATCAATTGCTGTAGCTGAATAAATTGGGCAGTGCAACATATGAGATATATCTGTTACAATGCAGAAATGATCAAATTAGCCATGTGTTATTTTTAGAATCTTGTATAATTATGCAGAGCTTCTCCCTGACATAACTTTGATTTGGAGATAGCGTAAGTGATAAAGAATGACAAGAAGTGAATTATATTTTAATTATTTATTTTATTTATTCTACACTAATAATACTAACAGCTATAAAGACAGCTGAGATGGCTTGGGAAATATAAGGTGAATGCAAAAATTCATGAAATACTTGTTTCAATGTTAAGCACTTCCTAGTAAAATAGAGCATACAGATGCTTATATCCCAGGAGCCCTCCCAAAAGAAATGCTTGTGTTCGTACAGGAGACAGAAAGACAGATATATGTAGTATCACTGTTCGTGTTAACAAAAGATCAGTAACTAAATAGACATAAATAGTAGATAAGATCATTAAATAATATACTCATAAAAGCAAATAGTCTACTTCAGGAAAAACAATACAAAACTGCAACTACTTGCATGAATATAAATTTAAAATATACTGGTAAGCTAAAGATGTCACTCATGTAAGGATACTTTTATAATTTCATTTATTTAAATTTTATGAGAAGGTAAAATTCAAGAATATATTGTTTATAGCTGCATATATAGATGGAAAATGAGAAAGTAAAGCAAGGAAATAATTGACAGTGAAGTTAGGCTACTGTTTAACACAGAGTGGGATAGGTAAAGGGACGAGATTGGAAAGAATAATACAGGAAGTGTCTAAGAAAAAAAATGTTCTATATTTTTACTTGTCTAAGGGGCACAAGGGTGTTTTAAAAATTATTTATATAGTATTTACATATTTTAATGGATATTTTAGAATTAAGAATAAAAATAGTTTTTGATACTCTAAGCTGTTAATATATTAGAGGTAACTATTTTTCTATAATGTAACTTTAAAGAATTCCTGTTATATGAGCCCTGTTTTCAACAATTACTTGCTCCACCTACATGCATACACAAAGACAAAAAAATCTGTATTTTATTCCTTGTTTCTAAATGTAATTTTCAATAATTAACAATGGATATAAATTTTACTCTGTCACAAGACTCAATGTAAGCAATCAATTTACCTAATCAATTAAAATCGCATTTTCTCTAGCTAAAGTCATTTGTTCCCCTATATGAGCCCAAGGGAATAAGAATAATAAATTTTGTGCTATAAAAGCAGTGAGGGAGGCATAATATGTGTAAAATTTATGGAACCTGGCTTAGAAACTTTGTGTTATGCTTGAGGGAAGCTTGAATTGACACAGAAAAATTAGAGTAGCCACACCAAAGAAAGAATATCACAAATCTCAAGAGGCTAAATCCCCTGAGAAGCAAGATCAAAAGGAGATAAGACTCTATTCACTCACTCAAAAGCACATATTATATATCTAGTACATTGCAGGAAATATGCTACTTTTAGTGCAAATATATGTGAGGAAAGATATATGATACTTCTCAGAAAGAAGAATGAGAATAAATGACTATTTTCTTCACCCAAAATTAACCATAAAGAAATTACATGAAGAAATATAGAATTCAGAAAGCAACATCTTCACTGACAAAAAATTTTCTATGGAAAGTAAGCTTGTTTGAACTGGAGGTTAAATATTCTGGTCTGGTGCAGTGTTGCTGGGTAAGGGGTGTGACCATTAATTGCAGGAGAACTGTTTAGGATCAATTATTTTTCCTCCCCAATATGCTGTGGAACATTTTCCCTTTCAATGTTACTGCAGGAACCTGTTTAATTGCAAAAATTTTTGGAAAAAAACATTCTAGAATAAAAACTTTGGGTGAATAATTAGTACTGAATATCCCTTATCCTGTTCTAAACCACCACTGCTGGTAGATTTAAACCCAAGAATAATTCCTTTACCCTGATGCTGATCTCTCTAATTGTTTGAAGGTGGGAAGGAGAGAGAAGGGATATTGGAAGAAGAAACCTCAGCACATATAGATCGAAAGCTAAAAATAAGCATAATAAATAAGAATAATTATTATGATAAGAAAATAGAAAATTATCGAAATATAAAACAATGGTCAAGTAGAAATATTGTAATGCAAAATGTAATATTAGGAATAATATAGTAGATACAGTGAATATAGAGGCATGTGCAACTGAATTAGTAGTAAAAGATAAGATCGAGGAACTGTTCTAGAAGAAAACATGGAAGTAAAAATAGTGATTATCTAAAAGATGATAATATTCCCAGAAAGAAATTTTATTTAAAAATTCACAGGAAGAAATATTTTAATAAATGCAAAGTAAATTTTCTGGAGATAAAAAATAGGAAAGCACTTAAAGAGCTCATAAAATGTCGAAAGAGAGCAAAAGATCATTATAAAAGAGAAACACATAAAAAATACAGAACTGTAAAGTACAGTATCTTAAATAAAATGACCAGTGTGGATAAAACAATGAGTCAATAAACTTAAAGGTAGATAAATAGAAATTATATAATTTGCACAAAAAGTGTGAAAAGGTTGAAAAAGTAAACAGAACTTCTGAGATGCGTCAGCCATTATCAATTTGTAAAACATAACTATAATTGAATCTATAAAGAAAGAGAAGAGATAATGAGGTTAAAGGATTTTTTAAAAGGATTTTTTAAAGTGTATAGGCCAGGCGCTATGGCTCACGCCGGTAATCCCAGCACTTTAGGAGGCCAAGGCTGGCGAATCACCTGAGGTCGGGAGTTGGAGACCAGCCTGACCAACATGGAGAAAACCCCGTCTCTACTAAAAATACAAAATAAACGGCGTGGTGGCACATACCTGTAATCCCAGCTACTTGAGAGGCTGAGGCAGGAGACTCATTTGAACCCAGGAGGCGAAGTTTGCAGTAAGCCCAGATCATGCCATTGCATTCCAGCCTGGGCAACAATAGCAAAACTCCCTCTCAAAAAAAAAAAAAAAAGAAAAGTAAAAAGAAAAAGAAACAGTGTTTAAAACTTTCCTAAGTTTGTTAAAAAGCAAAGGCAACATAAAAATCTGAGTACTCAGCAAATCTTAAGCAGAATAAAATAAGAATAAAATAACACCTCAACATACCATAAAACACAGAGAGATAAAAACAGAGAGAGAAATGGGTGTCTTGAAAACCTGTCTTTTGAAAATAATGGAGGAAGGAAGACAATGTAATAGTATCTTTAAAAAGATGAAAGACGGAGGTAGAGCAAAATGGCTGAATAGAAACCTCCAGCAATCATCCTTGCTGCAAGAACACCAAATTGAGCCACTATCCACACAAAAACACATCTTCATAAGAATCGATGATCAGATGAGTAATCACAGTACCTGTCTTTAAAATCATATTAAGGAAAAACATATTGAAGAGGGTAGAAGAAACAGTCTTGAATCATTGACACCATACTTGCATGTTCTGTTGGTGACTGCATGGCACAGAGAGAGACTGTGCACTTGGGAGAGAAAGAGCACAGTGACTGTAGGACTTTGCATTGGAACTCAGTGTGGTTCTGTCATAGTGGAAAGCAACAGAGGGCAAAACTCAGCCACTGCCCACAGAGGGAGGAGCTCTTAGAACAGCCCTTGCCACTCACAACTTAGTGAGTCACCAGCTGGAGTGGTCAAAGCAGTGCTTGCATTGCTCCTCCCCCAACATCAGGCAGTGCAGCTCACAGCTCTGGGAGAGACCCTTTCCCTCTGAGGAGAGGAGAATGAAAAGTAAAGAATAATTTGTCTCACAATTCAAATAGCAACTCAGCCACAACAGTATAGGGCACCAGGCAGCATCCTAAAGTCTCTAATCTAGGCCCTAGCTCCCAGGCAATATTTGTGGAGAACCCCCTGTCTTGAGGAAAGAACACAGTCCTGGTGATGGCAGCGGTGGTCCATCTGGAGTGGCCACTGCCCTTGAGGCTAGCTGCAGTGGGGGAGGCACAGCCAGAACTGCATGCTCCATGGTGTCAGTGGGAACCAGGAATGGGAAGAAGCCTTGCTCCTTCCAAGTTGGAGGGGCAAGAGCTCCTCCCTCCCAGGCACAGCCATAGCCACCCAGCCACATCTGCAAACCTCGGCATCTCTACATTCTTGGGGGCCCGGAAAGCCAGCCCTGGCTCAGAAGTGCTTGCTCCCACTGCAAGGCCTCTCCCTGCTCCCAGCCTCTGCTCAGATTTCAGAGTGAAGTTGTGGCTGTACTCAGGCACTGTCATGACCTGGCTGGGTGTGCATGTGTTCGAGGCAGTGCTGACATGCCAGCTCCCTGCCACCTCGGCTGCCTCTAGACTTTGGGCACCAAAAAGCATGGGAGGGAGGCTGAAGAGAGGCTAAGGGTGACTCGGCACAGACCTACAGGCACCCATCGGCGTGAACAGCCTGGGTGCCATGGGCACTGTGGATGGCAGGCTAATGGTGGCAGGAGGCAGACAGGTTCCTGGGCAGAAAGGGGCAGGTCCCCAGCAAAACCCCATCTTAAGGCCAGGGATGGCCTTAGACCTGGAGGCTGGACCGCCAGTTCCGCTGAGCAGAGTGAGAACTTATGGTGCTTCTTCTGGGCCCACTCACAGCCACCCATAAACCAATCAGCACACACTTTCTCCCCTCTGAAGCCCACAAAAACCCCAAACTGCGCCAGACTCAGGTAGATGACCCGATGACCTGCCTGCAGAGAGGAGCTACCCACTGTGTGTCTCCTCTCTGCTGAGAGCTGGACTCTGGTCAGGACACCTGCCTGTGGAGAGGAGCTACCCACTGCAGGTCTCCTCTGAGCTGTTTTGTCACTCAATAAAGCTCCTCTTCACCTTGCTCACCCTCTACTTGTCCGTGTACCTCATTTTCTTGGATGTGGGACAAGAACTTGGGACCCACTGAATGGCAGTGTTGAAAGAGCAGTAATACACAGGACTGAAACATGCCCCTTGCTCACCATGTTGTGGGCAACAAGGAGGAGAGAGGAGAGAAGGAGAGATGAGAGAAGGCGCGAAGAGCTGGAGCTCCCCAAGCCAGAGCTGTGTCACCCTCTTTGAGGCTCTGTGGTTCCCGGCATCTCCAAGCCTCTGGTCCAGGCACCACCACATTCCCCAGTGCCAGCTGTAGAAGTTGCTTGTGGTACTCCTGGTCCAGCTGCAGTCTAACAGGAAGCCGGTGCCCATGCTGGAAACTGGAACTGCCCGCCTCACCACAGCCAGCGTGCCTGGCTGTGCACAGTTGCCAGACCGTACACTCACTCACTCATACACAGCTTACCACTCTGTGGTTGGCTCGCCCTTGGCAGGCATAGGATCCAGGCCAGTGGCATGAGCTGAGTGCTGCCTTCTTGACCAAGTAGGTGGAACAAGCCAGAGAGCATGAGCAAAACTCAGGCAAAGGTACCACTGGTCCAGAGGTTTTTTCGGCCAGAAAAGCAACACCCAAGGATCCTGTGACCTTGGCAGGACACATTGCCTGCTGACTAAAAAGCCCTTGGATCATGAATAATCAGTAGTAGTAGCCAGGTAGTACTCACGGTGGGCCTTGGGTGAGAATCAGAGCAGTGCTGGCTCCAGGTGCGACTCAGCACATTCTTAGCTGCGGTGCCTATGGGGAGAGACTCCTTCTATTGAGAAAAGGAGAAGGAAGAGTAAATGAGGACCTTGTCATGCACCCTGGGTACAACTCAGCCAAAATGAGGTAGATCACCAAGTGGATTCCCGGGGTCGCCTATTCCAGGACTTGACTCCTGTATGGCATTTCTACACCTAACCTGGACAACAGGAGAGCCCACTGGCCTGGAGGGAGTGATTCTGGGCTGACAGCTATAACCGCAAGCTGACTTAGGAGCCCTTGGGTCTTAAATAAACATTGGTGCTCTGATGTTCAAAACAGTGACTCTGGAGGTAACTCAATAAAATTAAAGACAGCATAAACAAGAAATACAGAATCCTATTGGATAAATGTAACAAAGAGATTGAGATAATGAAAAAGAAACAGAAATTCTGGAGATTAAAAATGCACATGACATATTGAAATATGCATCAGAGTCTTTTAGCAAGAGAATTGATCAAGCAGAAGAAAGAATTAGTGAGTTTGAAGACAAGCTATTTGAAAACACACAGACAGAGGAGGCAAAAGACAAAAGAATAAAAAAAATGAAGGATGCCTTCAAGTTCTGGAAAATAGCCACAAAATGGCAAATCTAAGAATGTTAAAAAGGAGTTATAAAAAGAGACAGTGATAGAAAAATAATTCAAATAGATAATAATAGAGAATTCCCAAAACCTAGAGAAATATATCAATATTCAAGTACAAGAAGATTGTAGAAGGATAAGCAAATATAATACAAAGACGACTACCTGAAGGCATGTAATAATCAGACTCCCAAATGTCAAGGAGAAAGAAAGGATTCTAAAAGTAACAAGAGAAAAACAAAACAAAACAATAACATAAAATGAAGCTTCAATATAACTGGCAGCAGACTTCATGGTGAAAACCTTACAGGCCAGCAGAGAGTGGTATGACATATTTAAAGTGCTAAAGGAGGAAATCTTTTATCTAGCATAGAATATTCACCAAAATTGTCCTTCAAACATGAAAGAGAAATACTTTCTGAGATGAACAAATGCTAAGGGATTTCAAAAACACTAGACCTGTTGTACAAATCAAATCATAGTTATACATTATATCAACAGAGTGAATGATAAAAACCATATGATCATTTCAATTAGTGCTGAAATAGCATGGGTAAAAATTCAACATTTCTTCTTAATAAAAACCCTAAAATACTGAGTATGGGAGGAAGATACCGCAACACAAAGTGGGCCACATATAACAGACTCACAGCTAGTATCACACTAAATGGGGCAACAATGAAAGCCTTTTCTGTAAGGTCTGGAACAAAACAAGAATGCCCACTTTCACCATTGTTATTTAACATAGTACTGGAACTCTTCTCTAGAGCAATCACACGAGAAAGAAATAAAGGGCATCCAAACTGGAAAGGAAGAAGTCAAATTATTTTTTTGTTTGCAGATGATAGGATACTATATTTGGAAAACCTAAAGACTCCACCAAAAGAACTGTCAGTAATGATTTTAAAAATTCAGTGAAGTTGTAGGATACAAAATCAACATACAAAAATCAGAAGTATTTCTGTATGCCAACAGTGAACAATCTGAAAAAATAATCAATACAGTAATCCGCTTTACAATAGCTACAAATAAAATTAAGTACCTAGGAATTAACCAAAGTAGGGCAAGATCTCTATAATGAAAACTATAAAACATTGGTGCAAGAAATTGAAAAGAACACAAAACATAATGAAATGATATTTCATGCTGATGGATTGGAAAAATAAAAATTGGGCAGTATTTTCCACACTACCCAAAGCATTCTACAGAGTCAACTTAATCCCTATCAAAATACCAATGATATTCTTCACAGAAATAGAATAATCTTAAAATTTATGTGGAATCACAATAGACCCAAAATAGCCAAAGTTATCATTAAAAAAAAAGAACAAACTGGAAGAATCACATTATCTGATTTAAAATTATATCACAGAGGTATAGTAACCAAAACAACATGGTACTGGAATAAAAAGTTACATAGACCAATAGAACACTATTGAGAATAGAGAAGTAATACACTTCTCAGTAACGCAAGAGTCGAAGGAAAATTTGAGAAAGTGTTTAAAATAGGAAATGCTTTATACTAAATTAGAATGAAAATACAACATATCAAAATTTAGTCTATGAACTAAAGCAACACTTATAAGGGAATGTTTTCAAGAAGTTACAAAAAGATAAGTAAATGAAGCAAATAAATAGTAGGAAGAAGGACATGATAAAATGAAAACAGAAAAGGAGAAAATTAAAACAAAAAAACAAAGGCTTGACTAAGCCAAAAGTTCCTGGAAAGATTAATACAATTGTCAAAATGCTACAAATATTAATCACCAATGTCAGGAAGAAAATAAAAGACATCCTTACAGAAACCACAAACAATAAAATTAAAATAAGTAAATATTATTAATTCCTTTCCTAGATTAAACTAGTTGAAATTGACAAATCATTATAAAATATACTTAATAAAACTGAAAGAATAAATGAAAATATGAATAAATCTATTAAATAATGGAACTCATCAAAAACCTTCTATCAAAGAAAACTCCAGTTTCATATAGTCTCATTGGTGAATTTTTTCTACTATTTAGGGAATAAGTAATTCCAGTCATACATAACTCTTTCAGAAAATAGGAGAACACACAGTTCAACTTGCTTCATAAGATCAGCGTAACCATGGTACCTACTGAACAAAGGCTTTATAGTAAACTAAAATGAGAGAATAACATTTCTCATGGACATAGGCACAGACATTTTCAATAAAATCAGCAAATTGGATGCACAAAAATATAAATAATAAAGAAGGTATGGTTTATCTTGATAATACAAAATGTTTTAACAATCCAAACTCAGTCATGCACTTCATCTCATTAACAGAGTAAAAAAGAATGATCATTTTCATCAATATGTTGAGTAAAAGCATTTGGGAAAATCTAACAGCCTTTCGTGATAAAAATTTCAACAAAATAGGAATGGAAATAACATTCTTTAATATGATAAAGGACATCTGTAAAAAATCCACAGTCATTGCTTTTTTTCTTAAAATTGGAGAAAGGAAGTATAGACAGACTACATTTGTTTGTTTGTTTGTTTAGTTTTTGGGACAGAGTTTTGCTCTTGTTGCCCAGGCTGGAGTGCAATGGCGCGATCTCGGCTCACTGCAACCTCCACCTCCTGGGTTCAAGCGATTCTCCTGCCTCAGCCTCCCAGTTAGCTGGGATTACAGGCATGTGCCACCATGCCCAGTAAAATTTTTTTGTATTTTTAATAGAGATGGGGTTTCTCCATACTACATTTATTTCATATTGTACTGGAGGTTGTTTTGTCAGCATAACGATATGAAAAAGAAATGAAAGATACAGACTGAAATGAAAAATGTAATACTGCCTTTATTCACAGATGATCAGACATGATTGTGCAAAATAAAAACCCTAAAAATGTATAAGACAAATTTTGTATCTAATAAATAACTTCAGCAAAGTCATGAGACACTAGGACATTAAAAAAATAAATTGTATTTCTATATAATACTAGTATATAGTACTAGTCTATTGAATCGTGTAATCACAAATTTGTACCATCTGAGATCTCAGACTGTGACCTATTTGGAAATTTGTTCCTTGCAGTTAATTGAGTTACTGTGTTAGGGTGGGCTCTAAATCCAGTGACTAATTTACTCATAAGGAAAGGAGAGATCACAGATACACAGGTGACTCATCCATAATTATGCCCAAAACTTCATGCATTTCAACTGAATGGTGTTACTTATTTCTTAATCATTTATTTCCAATTTGTAGTGCTCTTCACATGGTTCCTTATTATGTCCGTTTACCACACACCCACTTAGCTACATGGCATATTGGACTCCACCTGTGTTGTGTTGTAGCTTCCTCTGCTTCTTCCCTCCCCAGCAATTTTGGCTGATTAGTAGTTCCAGTTAGTTCACAGTAATTGCCTTTCTCTAGATCACTTACAAAGATTAAAGTCAGCAGAAATCCAAGGACTAATCTCAGCAGGATGCCAGACAAGTATATTCTCAATATATGTGTTTGTCTATTAACAAGGAAATGAGGTAAAAGAAAATATCGACTTTAGTATATAACTGTTGTTGCAAAAGAGAGGATTGGGTTCAAGGATTGACAAAATAGTCTGTCCGGAATCCATAGCAACAACGAAACTCTGCTGTTAGAAGCACAGGTTAAAAAGGGAGCTATTTGAGGAGGATAATTACTAGGCTAAGAACACTTAGGCACCTAAAATGAGCAGAGGCATTGTGGTCACCCTGTGAACAAGGGTTTTATTAAAGATATGGTGCGTCAGGCTCTCAGAGAAAAAGATGTTAAAGGGGCTCTTAGGTAAATTTGAAGATGTCATTGAGGAGCATGCAGAGCAGGTGCAATGAATAGCAGGGCTTGCCTGGTACAGGGTCGGTCTGTCCTGCAGCTCAGCACAGAGATGCCTAATATCTTAATACTTTAAAAAAGTAGAAAAAAGGGCTATATATTTGAAACAACTTCTCATATGGCTCTCAGCTTGATTATAGGTGCTGATGTATCAGAGTATATCATGATGTATTACACTCTTCGTTTTACTATTTGTGAAATATATCCCAAATTTACTATTTGTGAATTCTAAACTAGAGGATAAAACTTTTCCTTCTGCATTTTATACGCATTTCCAGCTGGTCAAATGTGTTTGATTCTTCTCTTACACAGTTCTCAGGTCATCCTCTCCTCACTATTCCCACCACCACTACCTTTGTTTAGAACCTACTCATGAGATTTATTGCAATAAATTCAGCCATTGTTTTTTATACAATGTAACTTTAAAAGTTCATAGTGCTTCAAATGATTATGAAGATAATACTACAGGAAATACTACTTCTACTACAACTTACCCTGTGTAATGCTTTCATGACATAGCTGAATTTCTACCCTGCCCTAATTCTGCTTATCTTTAAGAAACAAGACATCTGTGAAAAAAAAGTGTCCTTTGTAACCAGACCAGCTGAGATTGGTTAGAACCAGCACAGCCAATCAAATGACTTAATAAAGACCTCAGGCTTCACCATAATCCCATTTCCATGCTAAATAACATTCCCATCTGTCACCATAACAAAGACCAGAAGAAGTCCTAAAAGAACTAAATGAAGGCAGCGCTCCAATTCCGAGAAGTTCACCACTCATTTCTGGAAAAGACATGACCATTACTCCTCTCACTTTTAATATTCAATCCCCTCACCAGAGAAAGCCTATATTTTAACTCCTTACTCCTCATTAGTTAAGTTTATTTGTGAGCCAGTCTCCCCCTTCTCAATTTCATGGCCATGGAATCAATTCTGCACTGCTTGATGCCCACTTTTTGTTTTACATATTAGCTTCATAACACTGAACAGTGAAAGACCCCATCTTTTGGGGAACCAGACTTGTTGGTAATAATGCTACTACTACTGTATCCAATGGCAAACTTGTCTTTTCCCCAGGGTATGTTGTTGGTACCTCTAACAAAAATGAGTTCACTGTAGATATATGGATTTATTTCTGTATTCTCTATTCTGTTCCACTGGTCTATGTGTCTGTTTTTTTGCCAGGACAATGCTGTTTTGGTTACTATAGCTCTTCAGTATAGTTTTAAGTCAGGTAATGTGCTTTTTCCAATTGTGTTCTATTTTTTCTTTTTTAATTTATTTATATTTATTTTTAAAATTTTTGTGGGCACATAGTAGGTATATATATTTATGGGTACATGAGATGTTTTGATACAGGCATGCAATATGAAGTAACCACATCATGGAGAATGGAGTACCCATGCCCTTAAGCATTTATCCTTTGAGTTACAAACAATCCAATAACATTTTTAAGTTATTTTAAAATATGCAATTAAGTTATTATTGACTATAGTTATTCTCTTGTGCTATCAATAGTAGGTCTTATTAATTCTTTCTAACTTTTTATTTTCTGTTCATTAACTACCCACACTTTCCCCTCTCAAGTCCCCCACTACCCTTCCCAGCCTCTGGTAACCATCCTTCTACTTTCTATTTCCACAAATTAATTGTTTTGATTTTTAGATCTCACAGATAAGTGAAACATGTGATGCTTGTCCTCCTGTGCCTGGCTTATTTCACTTAACATAATGATCTCCAGTTCCATCTATATTGTTGCAAATGACCGGATCTCATTCTTTTTTATTGCTAAATAGTACTCTATTGTGTATATGTACCACATTTTCCTTATTTATTCATCTGTTGATGGACACTTAGATTGCTTCCAAATATTAGCTATTGTAAACAGTGCCACAATCAATATAGGAGTGCAGATACATCTTCAATATACTGGCTTTCTTTCTTTTGGGTATATACCCAGCAATGGGATTTGTTGGATCATATGGTAGCTGAATTTTAGTTTTCTAAGGAACCTCCAAACCATTCTCCATAGTGGTTGTATTAATTTACATTCCCACCGTAGTGTTCAAGGCTTCCATTTTCTCCATTTTCTCACAGGCATTTATTGCCTGTCTTTTGGATATAAGCCATTTTAACTGGGGTAAGAGGATATCTCTCTGTAGTTTTGATTTACACTTCTCTGATGATCAGTGATGTTGAGCATTCAGATGGAATGTTCTTTATATATCTGTTAAGTCTATATGTTATATAGGGCAGACTAAGTGCAATGCTTTTTTGTTGTGTTTCTGTCTAGATGACCTGTTTAATGCTGAAAGGGAGGTGTTGAAGTCTCCAGCTTTATTTGTATTGAGGTTAATCTCTTTATCTCTAAGAATATTTGCTCTATATAACTGGGTTCTATATATGCAATTGGGTGCATATATATTTACAATAATTATATCCTGTTGTTGGACTGACACTTTATCATTATTGTATCCTCTTTTTTTATCTTGAAATATATTTTATCTGGTATCAGTTTAACTTTTCTTGCTCTGTTTGGATTTCCATTGGCATGAAATTTTTTTTTTCCATCCCTTTATTTTCAGTCTATGTGTCTTTCTAGGTGAAGTGTGTTCTTGTAGGCAACAAATCATTGGGACATATTGTTTTATCCATTGAGCTACTCCATGCCTTTTGATTAGAGAATTTATTTCATTTACATTCAATGTTATTAATAAATGATTATTTACTCTTGCTATTTTGTTATTTGTTTTCTGTTTTGTGGTCTCCTCATCCTTCTTTCCTTCCTTCCAGTTTTCGTTTTAGTGAAAGTGATTTTCTCTGGTAGTGTGATTTAATTTCTTGCTTTTTATTTTTTTGTATATCTGTTGTATGTTTTTTGATTTGCGATTACCAGGAGGCTTGAAAATACTATATTATAACCCATTGTTTCCAGTTTATTATGACACTCTTTGCATAAGCCAACAAGCAAAATGTAAAAACTCCACACATTAACTTCATTCCCTCACTTTTTAATTTTTTTGTTTCTATTTATACCTCATTTTATTATCTATGTCTTGAAAAGTTGTTGTCATTATTATTTTAGATTGGTTTATCTTTTAGTCTTTCTACTTAGAATAGGTGTAGTTTACACACCACAGTTATAGTATTGTAATATTCTGTGTTTTTCTGCATACTTACTATTACCAGTGAACATTGTACCTGAGATGATTTCTTATTGCTCATTAATGTCATTTGCATTCTGATTGAATTTCTTCCTTTGACTTTTCTGATAGCACAGGTCTAGTATTTTTGAAACCCCTCAGCTTTTGGTTGTCTGGGAAAGTCTTTATTTCTCATTCATGTTTGAAGGGCATTTTCACTGGATATACTGTTCTAGCAAAAAATGTTTGCCTTCAGCACTTTATATCATGCCACTCTCTCCTGGGGTTTCCACTTAAAAGTCTGCTGTCAGATATATGGGAGCTCCATGTTATGTTATTTGTTTCTTTCCTCTTACTGCTTTTAGGAGCCTTTATTTATACTTGATTCTTAAGATTATTAAATACCTTGAGCTAGTCTTATTTGGATTAAATTTGCTAGGTGTTCTATAATCTTTTTGTACTTGAATATTGCTATATTTATCTTAGTTTGGGAAGTTCTCAGTTATTATCCCTTTGAATAAACTCTCTACCCCATCTCTCTCTCTCTAACTTCTCTTTATGGCAACTCTTAGATTTGCCCTTTTGAGACTATTTTCTAGGTATTTTAGGTGTGCTTCATTGTGTATTATTCGGTTTTTTACTTGTTCTCCTCCTAATTCTTTCTTTCTGTTTGATTAATTCTATTAAAAGATTCTGATGGATTATTCAGTATATCAGTTGCATTTTTCACCTTCACAATTTCTGCTTGATTCTTTTTAATTACTTCAATGTCTTTGTTAATTTTATATGCTAGAATTCTGGGTTCCTTCTTTGTGTTACATTGAATTCCCTTGAGTTTCCTTGAAAGAACTATTTTGAATTCTCTGTGTGAAAGATCGCATATTTCAATTTCTCCAGGATTGATCCCTGGTGCTTTATTTAGTTCATTTGATGAGGTCATGCTTTCCTAGATGGTTTTATGCTTCTGTGTTTGATCATTGAAAAGTTAGGTATCTGTGGCCGTCTTTGCAGTCTGGGCTTGTTTCTACCAGTCCTTTTGGGGAAGCCTTTTCAGGCATTCAAAAGGAATTGGCTGTTGTGATCTAAGCTGTATCTACTTTAGAGGGCACCCCAAGGGCAATGCTGTGATTCTTCTAGACTCATTGAGGTGTACTTTGCTGATCTTGGATTAGCTCCAGAAGAATTCTCTGGATTATTAACCAGGTAGAGACTCTTGTTCTCTTATTTTCTCCCAAAACAAAGGAGTCTCTCTCTCTGTTTTGAGCTACCTGGAGCTGTGGGTGGGGTGACATAAGTACTCACAACTTGATTTTTAGATCTCACAAATAAGTGAAACATGTGTTCTGTCAGACCTGAAGCCAGCACAGAACTGGGTTTTGGCTAAGGGCTGCAGTATCCGCTACCTGGCCACTGCCTGTGTTTACTGAAGTCCCCCAGGCTCAGCGACCAGCAGGCGGGGAAGCCAGCCATGCTTGTTTTCTTACTTTCAGGGTGTCAGGGTCCCCTACACCTCACATGGGTTTAGAACTGCTGTCCAAGAGCCCCAGTCTGGAGTAAAAAACTTTAGAAATCTACCTGTGTTCTATTGTACTGTGGCTGAGCTGGCACGCAAACCATTGCATACAGCCCTTCCAACTCCTCCTTCCTCTTTCTACAGGCAAAGGAGCTTCACCATGTGGCCACTACCATCACAGACCCATGAGGTGCACTGCAGGTTACCACTGATATTCACTTCAAGCCCAAGGGCTCTTCAGTGTGTTTTTGGTAAATGCTGCCAGGCCTGGCATTCATCTTTGAGGGTAGTGGGCTCCCTTCTGGCCCAGGGAGGGTTCAGTAATGCCATGAAAGAGGCAAGACCTAGAAGCTGAGACCCCAATAGCCCACTTCATCCTCTAGCTTCCTGTGGCTGATCTCATACCTAAGGTGCAAGACAAAGTCTTTCTTACTTCCCAACTACTTTTCTCAAACAGGAGTCTGTCATTATAGCCATCATAGCTGGGGATGTGCCAGGTCTCACCCAGAGCCAGAACATCTCAGAATGTGCCAGGTCTCACCTGGAGCCAAGGTCCACAATGCAATACCTGGGTATTACTGCTTATTCTGGGCCCAAGGGCTGTCAGCAGGTTATGAGTCCTTTCCTTTAAAGTAGTGGGCTTCATTCTGGCCAAGTGTGTGCCTAGAAATGTCATCCAGGGACTATGGCCAAAATGGGGACCTCATGACTTTAATTAGGACTGTATTCTGTGGCTGAGCTGATATCCAACAAGCAAGACAAATAAAACAGTTTCTGGCCCCATAGCAGCTAGAGGTGGAGGTCTCTGACTCCCAAAGCTCAAATGAACGTGTGTTACAGTGTGCTTTTTCAGCTTTGCCATCTGCAAACCGTTTGTGTTAATCAGCTCAGTATTCTCTCTGTCTTATTGCAATGGCACGGGGACAGTGTGACAACCTTCCGTATCCTGAGTTCTTGCCCAGTGTACTGGAAGAATCAGATCAAATGTAGGCTGGAAGGATGAGTGCAAGGTTTTATTGAGTAGTGGAGGTGGTTCTCAGTGAGATGGATGGGGAGCCGGAAGTGAGGAGATGGAGTGGGAAGATGGTCCTTCCCTGGAGTTGGGCTGCCCAGTGGCCAGACTCTTCTCCAACCACCACTGCCTGAAATCCCCCTGGTGTCCAGACATCCTTCCTCTTCTCTCTTTGTCTTCTGTTTTGTTCTGTTGTCTCTGGGCTACTGATTCCAATGTCCAGCTGCTGGTGTGTGCCTGCTAAGGTCTCCAGTTTATATGGGGGCAGGATAGGGTGTGCAGAAGACCAAAAGGCAACTTTTTGGGCATGAAAACAGAAATGCCTGTCCTCACTTAGGGCCTGTGGGTCTTCAGTCTTGACGGTTGGGCCTTTATCGGGAAACCACCCTCTTCTACCCAATATTTCCCTGTCTCCTGTTCGTGTCACTGCTACCATGATTTTCAAGCAAGAAAGCATACTAATTGCAAAGTGAATACAGTCTTCAGTTTTTACTGGCTAAATATTTAGGAACACAGGAGGAACTGGCATCCTCAGCTGAATGCCATGCAGGTACAATTTCTAAACCTAATTTCTTCCAGAATTATGCTTCCCTCTGGGGTAGCTGCTTTCCCTGAGGTCAGAATGCTTGTTAATATTTTCTGTCATTACTGCTGTACTTGTCTCTGCCATCCTTCCTTATAGCCAGTTTACCCCTGTTTGGAACTTCATGAAATCAAGAGCAGAGAGTTTCCATGGAGAGTACATATGCTGTGATCCCTTTCCCTGTCATTTATTATTTGACCTTTAAAGATTGATTCAAAATACAACATTTCAGGTTGCTCCCACATTCTAAGGCATGAAAATTATGGCTCCTTTGGCTCTGGGGACTTATTTCATGGATGTCAAAATTTTTATGGTTATTGTCATTAATGTTAAAATCTGTGAGAAAATTAAAAATTAAATTAAAAATTAAAAAGAAAATTAAAAATATTGAAGTGACTGTAAATAATTATTTAATATTATACAAGGACAGAATTTCAAAAAATATATCACAAAAACCCTGCAATTCCAATAATAATACATTTTTGGAATAAATTATTTCTTGGATATTTAATACCTTTCTTTATAAACTAAAAATAATAATGTAATCCTGAAGCTATTTGAAAAGATGCTTATATTTGTACACTACATTTATAGTTTTACTACTTTGTTTATAGCTAACCACCAGTTTACTAACTTCTAATAAACTATATATTTTATTATTTCTCAGAGGGATGACTGTAAATTTGGAGAGGTAATTCATAGATTTGTGGAAAATGAATTCATATGTATATAATGAGAATGGTATGCATTATACAGAAATATAATTTGAAGGAGTAAAAGAATCCAATAGATATTCACCTTCCAGTTATTAAAGGCAATATATTTAATAGTCCATTTATTTCAACCTAAGGATAATGCTAAGCTATGAATTAGTTATAAACTGAATGTCTTAAAAGCAAATGTCCAATGCTTTTGTGATTTTTCAAAGCCCAATAAGCATACAAAGTTAAAATATTATTTCAGGTTGACTATATATAGATATTACATATGTGTGTGTATATATATATATATTTGTGATGTGTATGTATATAGTTAACTGATAACATCCATAATTGATAACTGCTAAGGATGTTGGGAAAGTGAAAACATTTTATACTTGTTTGGAGTATAATTTGGCACAAACTTTATAAGTAGCAATTTGTCAATATATATCAAAAACCAAAATGACTTAATACCTTTGTATTCAGCAATTTTACTACTGTTATTTATAATACACCATGTGTATAGGGTTTAATAGATAAACTTGTTCATTAAGAATAGATATTAAAGGTGAAAAAAAATACAAACAGTAGTGAAGCATTCAGAGATAATAAAATTCCATTCCATTTACCTGATGTCTCCCTGTTGTAAAACTCTGAGATAACCACTATTTATATTTTCTTGAGTTATCATCAGTGCACACACACATATATACAAACCTTTAAATATAAACATGATCATTCTACATATACTATTAAATTAAGACATTTATCTAATTTATTCTTTAGAAATATTTTCATGGTTTCCTGCATATGAAAATACCATAATTTATGCAACCAATTCACTATTGATGGGCATTTAGGTCATTACAGCTTTCTGCAATAAACATACTGCAATAAATATCTCTATGTATGGATCATGGGGAGCTTTATAGGTAGAAACTTTCAGTGCCTTCCCAGGAATAAAATTTCTAAGACAAGGGGTATATGATTTTAAGATGTCAATAATTATCATTAAATTTCCTTCAAAGACTTACACCACTTTTAAGTTCATCAGCAGTGAATAGAAATACCTATTTTCCAAGCATTTGCAAGTTTTTTGCTATTGCCAAACTTTTCAATCTTTGCCAGTCTAAGGGAAACAGTCAACTATATGGAAACAGGAGCTTTGTAAATGTGCATTTGAAGTAAAAGCTGAAGATGTTTTAGCCTGTGGGGAAAAAAATGAACTATTTTCAGTGTGATTCAAGTATGATGAATTATGAGAGACTGATAGGAGATGGGGTCAGAGAAATTTGGCAAGGGATGTATCACATGGGGGCCTTACTGACTGTAGTAATGAGATAAAATGTTATTATGAATACATCATCAGCACATTAAATAATCTAATGTAAGTTTTAGAAAGATCCTTCAGCTGCCATACAGGGAGTAGACTGTAGTGATGAAATAATAGAAGTAGGTAAGATAGAGGTTGTTAACTTAAAAAAATCAAGATGTGTAAGTTTAGAAAAGGAGAGGAGATTTTATTTCCTATAAAGGGTTATGACCTGCAACGTGGCCATCCGCAGGCCTGGGAGCATGCCTCAGGCCAAGACCAGAAACAGGCACTTCTAAGGAGGAGGGATTGGGGTAAAAGCTTGCTTTATGCAGAACAGGTTGGCTAAACACATATATTCAACAGGTTACAGGAGGAGCTATGAATATTCATGGAGGTAGTCCTGACACATGCAGACTGAACAAAAATGCACAAAACGTATGACCCATGTTCACTTTGGGTTGGAGACTTAACATTTAAAAGTATTATAATTGGGGCTTATATGTTAAAAGGTCTTCTCAGGACATGAAGGCACAGAAATACACAATCTCTGAACTGGCCAGAAACAGTCCATGGTCTGTGGTCTTCTTATCCGGGGAAAGTTACTGAAATTAGTCTCTTGTCCAGTGAAAGGTGTAATTATGGCTGGTGAAACAGGGGTTCAGTTAGTCTGCATCTGGTGGAGCTAAAAATTACTTTAATATTGTTTATATCAAGGGCAATGCATGTTTAGGAGCTACAGAAAAACAAAAACAAAAAAACCCTTGTGGGAGTTATAACGTAGTTTATTCTTTAAGTGTAGAATGCATGACTTAACCCTTGCCTGGCAAGGCCATAGGTCCTTTTCATAATGTGGTATTTTATTGCTACAAAGACTCTGTTCTGTTAGTCTTATCTCTATTTTAACCTTTATTTTAAATTGATAAGGTGCCCATGTGAGAATACGTGAAAGTACAGGTATAATATAGGTATAAAAAGTTTCTACCATATTTAAAATCTCTATATTTTTATTTTACTAAGAATTTTAAAACTCAGGAATAAATTTGATTTTATTAAATTACTTTTTTGTTGGTTGGGCGTGGTGGCTCATGCCTGTAATCCAAGCACTTTGGGAAGCCAAGGTGGGCAGATCACTTGAGGTCAGAAGTTGAAGACCAGCCTGGCCAACATGGCAAAACCCCGTCTCTACTAAAATACAAAAATTAGCCAGGCATGGTGACATGAGCCTGTCATCCTAGCCACTCAGGAGGCTGAGGCAGGAGAATCACTTGAACCTAGGAGGTGGAGGTTGCAGTGAGCTGAGTTTGCACCACTACACTCCAACCTTGGCAACACAAGAAGGCTCCATCTCAAAACAACAACAAAAGTATTTTTGTATATATGAGTTATTCTTAATGTTTTATCCGTTTACTCTAATTTATTTTAAATTGTAAGCCCTGCTTACTTACTAGTGGAGCATCTGTGTTTGTTGATAAAACCCATTTTTTTAAATTCTAGTTAATTAATTAAAGTTTTGTGATTGAGCAGTCTTGTGTTTCCTTTTTTTTTTCTTATTCTAGGAATTTCTCCTAGGAATCTCATCAGTCTACATTCTTATTTTTAATTTTTAATTTTGTTAGTTATGGCTTTAAATAGGTTTACTGTGACAATTTTAAATAGGTTTTTTGAATCTTCATTTCTGAACACCAAATTTTTTAATGTTTTATTTTCAGAGCATGATTTGCAAGAGGAACTGCTACACATTTTACACTTATTTACTCCAACTTTTCCTGCCAATTCCCATTTTTATTGGCCTGTTCCAAGATAGCTGCATATATATTTTTCACAGCATAACTTTTAATTCCATATTCAAAATATTTACATTTTGTGTTTTTATAAATGTATAATTAAAAAAATTTCAAAATGTTACCTATAAGGCAAATCCTCAAGGGTAACATTATTATAAAATATATAGTATTTAGCAAGTTTTAAAAACCTATATTATGTGTGTGTATCTTTTATAAGGTTATAAAACTATTTAAAAATTATTATGTAATATGTTGTTTGAATTGATATACTATATTTGGATGTAGTATAATCCTTTAAACTGCTACATTATAGTCAATGATGAAGAGGTTACATTTCATTTAGTTTTTTCTATTAATGGACTTTTTCTAGTTTATTTAATTTGGTTCCTGTATTAATATCTATGTTGTGTATTCTCTTAAAATTTCACACTTCCAAAATACTGTCCAAAATATCTGTCAGTTTACATCTCACCAACAACTACGAAGTTATCTAACTTCACCAAAAATTGACTTTCAAGCATTAAGAAAGTGTACCAATTTTATGGGTGAAAATAATGTAATATATCTGTGTTTTCATTGGGCATTTTTCCAATTCCTAGGTACATAAAATATATTTTAATGAGTGGATTTTCAATCTGCTTTCTTTATTCGGTAAGGTTCCTATTCTTATACTTTTCCCATTTTCTGGAATGTAAACTGTTCCTCATTTGATACAATTTTATGTGACTCATGAAAAGTCCAGAATTTTATTTAAAAACATTTTATTATGATTTGGATTAATAAAGATGATTGTTAATAAAGTGTATTACATAGGTCAGTTTTCTCTGAGCTCATGTTTATATTTTTGGCGAGTTCATTCTTGATCATGAGATATTACTTTTAAGATAGCAATTATTATATGATTTAGTCAATTAACTTTTTAGTTAAATTTTAAAATGCATATATATGTTAGACTGACCCACTCATTTGATTTCTTGTACGGGGTCAACAGTGTTTCAGGGCACTGCTATTTTCTTAGAATTTTAGAATCTCGATATGTTTACAATTAGGTCCACTTTATATTGAGTTTTTCATTTACTGTGAAATTTTTCTTCTTTTATTTGACTATACTTACCAAGTGTTCATCTATTTAGCCTCTAGAATGTATGTATTTTGTTATGCTGATATGTATATCAACTTTGTTGATACTTTGTTATATTTAATTTCTGCTCTTTAAAGTTCTTTTCTAAAAGAAAACTTATTTGGAGAGTTTATGTTCTTTTCATCTGAAAGCATAATTAGCTTATTTGCAATTTTAAAAATAATTGGTAAATATTACATTAAAAATTTTTAGAGTATTTCATTGGGCATATTCCATAAGTTTAATTTTGTTAGGCTTTAGTTGACACTTGTTTCTGAATAAAATGCTTGCAATTTGATTTCCTATTTAGCTTATAAATCATTTAGAATTTCACTTTTAATTTCTATATATATTTGTTTTTTGATAGTTTCCTTATTGCATCATAACCTATAAATATGTTATGCCTGATTTTGAGTATTTAGAGGACTTTTTTCATATTTCTTTATTGACTGTGCATTAAAACATTTTAAATATTCCATGTATATTTGAAAAAATGCATATCTTATTTTGGGGAACAGAATTAAACACATTACTAGATTAAACTTCTCTGTGTTATTGATACCAATTGTGGATTCTCACTTTTTCCTCTATGGTTCTTCTGGTTTTTGAGAGATATGTATAAAAATTGCAACTTATTTTTGATATCTCAGTATTCCTTCTTTTATCAACTTTTGGTTAATACATTTTTAAACTTGGGTTGTGTGGTGCGTAGCAGTTCACTCTCTTTTTCTAATTTAGTTTATTTTCATGCAGTACCCTACATTGTCCTTTTCAGTTGCTTTTGTCTTAAATTCTGTTTTTCTAATATTAATATTGCTAACATGGATTTCATCTGTTTGAATTTGCATTTTTTATTTTCTATTTTTAAACATTTTTCATTTGGGTTGTGTTGCTTCAAACAGACTATAGATGGATTAAAAAGTATTCATTTTTAGAAACTTAAAAAGTGTGATTAACCAATTTATATTTATTTTTATTGTTGTTCTTATTCTAGAATTTGACTTTATATTTTTGACAGGCTTTCTTACCCTTATATTTGCTTGAGAAATTTAATTTCTAGGAATTACATTTATCTTCATGTAACTGAGTCCAAAGTTAACATCAATATAAATAAAGAGTTTTATTTATTGAATGGCATAGCTTTTTGTGTAATCAACTAGAACTCAGACTCCTAGCTTTTGGTTCCACTCTACTAATTAAATGATTAGTAGACTGTCTTGGTGTCAAGAGGGCAATCCAAGTTCAGGCTAGAATCATATTTCAGAAGAAATTAGAGAAGGACAAGGGACAAAACACATGCATCCCTGGCATTTGTCATTCTCCTTAATCAGGGAAACAGTAGCTTTTCTAGTAATTCCATCCAGAAGACTTCCAATTATGTCTCACTGGCCATAATTGCCAGTGATAATACACCATTCTTTTTGTTTCCTTTTGTTTTTATTATTATTATACTTTAAGTTCTAGGGTACATGTGCACAACGTGCAGGTTTGTTACATATGTATACTTGTGCCATGTTGGTGTGCTGCACCCATCAACTCGTCATTTACATCAGGTATAACTCCCAATGCAATCCCGCCCCCATACCCCCTCCCCATAATAGGCCCTGGTGTGTGATATTCCCCTTCCCGAGTCCAAGTGATCTCATTGTTCAATTCCCACCTATGAGTGAGAACATGCGGTGTTTGGTTTTCTGTTCTTGCGATAGTTTGCTGAGACTGATGGTTTCCAGCTGCATCCATGTTCATCAGGGATATTGGTCTAAAATTCTTTTTGTTGTGTTTCTGCCAGGCTTTAGTATCAGGATGATGTTGGCCTCATAAAATGAGTTAGGGAGGATTCCCTCTTTTTCTATTGATTGGAATAGTTTCAGAAGGAATGGTACCAGCTCCTCCTTGTACCTCTGGTAGAAATTCAGCTGTGAATCCATCTGGTCCTGGACTTTTTTTGGTTGGTAGGCTATTAATTATTGCTGAATTTCAGAGCCTGCTATTGGTCTATTCAGGGATTCAACTTCTTCCTGGTTTAATCTTGGAAGAGTGTAAGTGTCCAGGAATTTATCCATTTCTTCTAGATTTTCTAGTTTATTTGCACAGAGGTGTTTATTCTCTGATGGTAGTTTGTATTTCTGTGGGGTCAGTGGTGAATCCCCTTTATCATTTTTTATTGCATCTATTTGATTCTTCTCTCTTTTCTTCTTTATTAGTCTTGCTAGCAGTCTATCAATTTTGTTGATCTTTTCAAAAAACCAGCTCCTGGATTCATTGATTTTTTGGAGGGTTTTTTGTGTCTCTATCTCCTTCAGTTCTGCTCTGATCTTAGTTATTTCTTGCCTTCTGCTAGCTTTTGAATGTGTTTGCTCTTGCTTCTCTAGTTCTTTTAATTGTGATGTTAGAGTGTCAATTTTTGATCTTTCCAGCTTTCTCTTGTGGGCATTTAGTGCTATGAATTTCCCTCTACACACTGCTTTAAATGTGTCCCAGAGATTCTGGTATGTTGTATCTTTGTTCTCATTGGTTTCAAAGAACATCTTTATTTCTGCCTTCATTTCATTATGTACCCAGTAGTCATTCGGGAGCCGGTTGTTCAGTTTCCATGTAGTTGAGCGGTTTTGATTGAGTTTGTTAGTCCTGAGTTCTAGTTTGATTGCACTGTGGTCTGAGAGACAGTTTGTTATAATTTCTGTTCTTGTATATTTGCTGAGGAGTGCTTCACTTCCAATTATGTGGTCAATTTTGGAATGAGTGCAATGTGGTGCTGAGAAGAATGTATATTCTGTTGAATTGGGGTGGAGAGTTCTGTAGATGTCTATTAGGTCTGCTTGGTGCAGAGTTGAGTTCAATTCCTGGATATCCTTGTTAACTTTCTGTCTCATTGATCTGTCTAATGTTGACAGTGGAGTGTTGAAGTCTTCCATTATTATTGTATGGGAGTCTAAGTCTCTTTGTAAGTGTCTAACGACTTGCTTTATGAATCTGGGTGCTCCTGTATTGGGTGCATATATATTTAGGATAGTTAGCTCTTCCTGTTGAATTGATCCCTTTACCATTATGTAATGGCCTTGTCTCTTTTGATCTTTGATGGTTTAAAGTCTGTTTTATCAGAGACTAGGATTGCAACCCCTGCTTTTTTTTTTGTTCTCCATTTGCTTGGTAGATCTTCCTCCATCCCTTTATTTTGAGCCTATGTGCTCATAGGCGTCTCTGCATGTGAGATGGGTCTCCTGAATACAGCAAACTGATGGGTCTTGACTCTTTATCCAGTTTGCCAGTCTGTGTCTTTTAATTGGAGCATTTAGTCCATTTTCACTTAAGTTTAATATTGTTATGTGTGAACTTGATCCTGTCATCGTGATATTAGCTGGTTATTTTGCTCATTAGTTGATGCAGTTTCTTCCTAGCCTCGATGGTCTTTACATTGTGGCATGTTTTTGCAATGGCTGGTACCAGTTGTTCCTTTCCATGTTTAGTGCTTCCTTCAGGATCTCTTGTAGGGCAGGCCTGGTGGTGACAAAATCGCTAAGCATTTGCTTGTCTGTAAAGGATTTTATTTCTCCTTCACTTATGAAACTTAGTTTGGCTGGATATGAAATTCTCGGTTGAAAATTCTTTTCTTTAAGAATGTTGAATATTGGCCCCCACTCTCTTCTGGCTTGTAGAGTTTCTGCCGAGAGATCTGCTGTTAGTCTGATGGGCTTCCCTTTGTGGGTAACCCGACCTTTCTCTCTGGCCACCCTTAAGATTTTTTCCTTCATTTCAACTTTGGTGAATCTGACAATTATGTGTCTTGGAGTTGCTCTTCTCGAGGAGTATCTTTGTGGCATTCTCTGTATTTCCTGAATTTGAATGTTGGCCTGCCTTACTAGGTCGGGGAAGTTCTCCTGGATGATATCCTGAAGAGTATTTTCCAACTTGGTTCCATTTTCCCCCTCACTTTCAGGCACCCCAATCAGACGTAGATTTGGTCTTTTCACATAATCCCATACTTCTTAAAGGCTTTGTTCATTTCTTTTTCTTTTCTCTTTAGACCTCTCTTCTCACTTCATTTCATCCCTTTGATCCTCAGTCACTGATACTCTTTCTTCCAGTTGATCGAGTCGGTTACTGAAGCTTGTGCATTTGTCACATATTTCCCGTGTCATGGTTTTTATCTCTGTCAGTTCATTTATGTCCTTCTCTGCATTGATTATTCTAGTTATCCATTCTTCCATTCTTTTTTCAAGATTTTTAGTTTGTTTGCACTGGGTACATAATTTCTCCTTTAGCTCTGAGAAGTCTGATGGACTGAAGACTTCTTCTCTCATCTCGTCAAAGTCATTCTCCGTCCAACTTTGATCCGTTGCTGGCAATGAGCTGCATTCCTTTTTAGGGGAAGATGCGCTCTTATTTTTTGAATTTCCAGCTTTTCTGCCCTGCTTTTTCCCCATCTTTGTGGTTTTATTTGTCTTTCTTTGGTCTTTGATGATGGTGATGTACTGATGGGGTTTTGGTGTTGGTGTCCTTCCTCTTTGTTAGTTTTCCTTCTAACAGTCAGGACCCTCAGCTATAGGTCTGTTGGAGACTGCTTGAGGTCCACTCCAGACCCTGTTTGCCTGGGTATCAGCAGCGGAGGCTGCAGAAGATAGAATATTGCTGAACAGCGAGTGTTCTTGTCTGATTCTTGCTCTGGAATCTTCGTCTAAGCGGTATCCCCTGATGTGTGAGGTGTGGCATGTCGTTCTGCACCTAGTAGGGGATGTCTCCCAGGTAGGCTACTCAGGGGTCAGGGACCCACTTGAGCAGGCAGACTGTCTGTTCTCAGATGCCAGCCTCCATGTTGGGAGATCCACTGCTCTATTCAAAGCTGTCAGACAGGGTCATTTGCATCTGAAGAGGTTTCTGCTGCTTTTTGTTTAGCTATGCCCTATCCCCAGAGGTGGAGTCTACAGAGACAGGCAGGCCTCCTTGAGCTGCTGTGGGCTCCACGCAGTTCGAGCTTCCCAGCGACTTTACCTACTTAAGCCTCAGCAATGGCGGGCGCCCCTCCCCCAGCCTTGCTGCTGCCTTGTAGTTAGATCGCAGACTGCTGTGCTAGCAATGAGGGAGGCTCCATGTATGTGTGTGGGACCCTCCCCTCCAGGTGTGGGATATAATCTCCCGGTGTGCCATTTGCTAAGACCCTTGGTAAAGCACAGTATTAGGGTGGGAGTTACCCTATTTTCCAGGTGTTGTGTGTCTCAGTTCCCCTGGCTAGGTAAAGGGATTCCCTTCCCCCTTGTGCTTCCCAGGTGAGGCAGTGCCTCACCCTGCTTCAGCTCTCGCTGGTTGGGCTGCACCAGCTGACCAGCACTGATTGTCTGGCACTCCCCAGTGAGATGAACCCGGTACCTCAGTTGAAAATGTAGAAATCACCCATCTTCTGTGTCGCTTGCACTGGGAGCTAGAGACTGGAGCTGTTTCTATTCGGCCATCTTGCTCCAGGTCCTCCTGTTTCCTTCTTATGGAGACAGTCTCACTATGTTGCTCAGGCTGGACTCAAACTCCCAGGCTCAAGCAATCCTCCCGCCTCTTTCTTCCGAAGTGTTGGGATTACAAGTATGAACTATCCCATCTGACATACATCATTCTTTAACCTGGTTATTTAAGCAATAGCCCCTATGGTAGTGTGGTGGCAGACTATGCAATGTGGTGATTTTCTGAATGTTTTCTGTAGAGACATCATTAATTTTCTAGCCCAAGATACAAGATGGTTATGTATTTATTTTTATATTTTTCAATATTATTTCCTATTGTTTGATTTGAGGGATCTTAGCAAATACTTAGGCTATAATTTTGAACTTAATATACGTAGCATTTAAACTCTCACAATTTTAATCTTACATGTAAATTTTATGTTTTTTTTTTGTTTGTTTTTGTTTTTTTTTTTTTTGAGACGGAGTCTCGCTCTGTCGCCCAGGCTGGAGTGCAGTGGCCGGATCTCAGCTCACTGCAAGCTCCGCCTCCTGGGTTCACGCCATTCTCCTGCCTCAGCCTCCCCAGTAGCTGGGACTACAGGCGCCCGCCACCTCGCCCAGCTAGTTTTTTGTATTTTTTTTAGTAGAGACGGGGTTTCACCATGTTAGCCAGGATGGTCTCGGTCTCCTGACCTCGTGATCCGCCCGTCTCGGCCTCCCAAAGTGCTGGGATTACAGGCTTGAGCCACCGCGCCCAGCCTGTAAATTTTAATAATTAAATTTCTCACCATATTTATTTTACTGAGTGGCTTCTTCCATCGTACATATTGCTAGGAATATCTAAGAAATGCTCCATTTCAATCTGATATTTAATTGTTTTAGCCATTTAAGAAAACTGTTCTACTTTATTTTTCTGACTTATGCATTTTTTTTTCTATTGGGAGGCACTAATTAGAAATATGGGTCTTTTTAAATTTAATTTCTTTATTTTTTTCTTTGCACTTTTTGGGATTTTTAAATGAGCATTTTTCATGGCACTGATTTGGAATTCAGTTGTATCTATTCTGTTGTTTTTTTCCAACTTATACATTAGTTATTTGTATTAAGTCCCAATGTGTTATTATAGATCAAAAATTCTCTTTTCATTTTATTCTGCCATCTTAATATAATATACTTCTCTAATTTTGTCAAAAGTTTGAAGAATTTGTTCTGTAAAAAGTTATTGTTTCTGGTGGTATACCTTCTAAAATGTATTTTATATCGTTTATTCATTTTTTTCCCTTTCTTTGCTTACTTCATTCCTTTCTTCCCACCCTGTCTCCCTCCCTGTCCTTCCCCTCCCCTCCCCTCCCCTCTCCTCTCCTGTCATCTCCTCTCCTCTCCTTTCCTTCATTTGTTTCTAAGACAAAATTTTATTAGTCTTTTGTCATAGTCCTTTTTATTTTCCTTACAAACTACTCATTTTCTAAAAAGACAAGTCTTTGGGCCACCTTTTAGCTTAAAGGATTAGAAGCTTCTCTTTTCTTTTTTTAAAAATTATACTTTAAGTTCTAGGGTACATGTGCATGTGCAGGTTTGTTATATATGTATACATGTGCCATGTTGGTGTACTGCACCCATTAATCGTCATTTACATTAGGTATATCTCCTAATGCTATCCCTCCTCCATTCCCCCTCCCCACAACAGGCCCCGGTGTGTGATGTTCCCCTTCCTGTGTCCAAGTGATCTCATTGTTCAATTCCCACCTATGAGTGAGAATATGCGGTGTTTGGTTTTCTGTTCTTGTGATAGTTTGCTGAGAATGATGGTTTCCAGCTGCATCCATGTCCCTACAAAGGACACAAATTCATCCTTTTTTTATGACTGCATAGTATTCCATGGTGTATATGTGCCACATTTTCTTAATCCAGTCTGTCACTGATGGACATTTGGGTTGATTCCAAGTCTTTGCTATTGTGAATAGTGCCACGGTAAACATACATGTGCATGTGTCTTTATAGCAGCATGACTTTTAATCCTTTGGGTATATACCCAGTAATGGGATGGCTGGGTCAAATGGTATTTCCAGTTCTAGATCCTTGAGGGATCGCCACACTGTTTTCCACAGTGGTTGAACTAGTTTACAGTCCCACCAACAGTCTAAAAGTGTTCCTATTTCTCCACATCCTCTCCAGCACCTGTTGTTTCCTGACTTTTTAATGATTGCCATTCTAACTGGTGTGAGATGGTATCTCATTGTGGTTTTGATTTGCATTTCTCTGATGGCCAGTGATGACGAGCATTTTTTCATGTGTCTGTTGGCTGTATGAATGTCTTCTTTTGAGAAGTGTCTGTTCATATCCTTTGCCCACTTTTTGATGGGGTTGTTTTTTTCTTTTTTCTTGTAAATTTGTTTGAGTTCTTTGTAGGTTCTGCATATTAGTCCTTTGTCGGATGAGTAGATTGCAAAAATTTTCTCCTATTCTTAAGGTTGCCTGTTCACTCTGATAGTAGTTTCTTTTGCTGTGCAGAAGCTCTTTAGTTTAATTAGATCCCATTTGTCAATTTTAGCTTTTGTTGCCATTGCTTTTGGTGTTTTAGACGTGAAGTCCTTGCCCATGCCTATGTCCTGAATGGTATTACCTAGGTTTTCTTCTAGAGTTTTTATGGTTTTAGGCCTAATATTTAACTCTCTAATCCATCTTGAATTAATTTTCATATAAGGAGTAAGGAAAAGATCCAGTTTCAGCTTTGTACTTATGGATAGCCAATTTTCCCAGCACCATTTATTAAATAGGGAATCCTTTCCCCATTTCTTGTTTTTGTCAGGTTTGTCAAAGGTCAGATGGCTGTAGATGTGTGGTATTATTTCTGAAGGCTCTGTTCTGTTCCAATTGTCTATATCCCTGTTTTGGTACCAATACCATGCTGTTTTGGTTACTGTAGTCTTGTATTATAGTTTGAAGTCAGGTAGCATGATGCCTCCAGCTTTGTTCTTTTGGCTTAGGATTGTCTTGGCAATGTGGGGTCTTTTTGGTTCCATATGAACTTTAAAGCAGTTTTTTCCAATTCTGTGAAGAAAGTCATTGGTAGCTTAATGGGGATGGCATTGAATCTATAAATTACCTTGGGCAGTATGGCCATTTTCACGATACTCATTCTTCCTATCCATGAGCATGGTATGTTCTTCCATTTGTTTGTGTCCTCTTTTATTTCACTGAGCAGTGGTTTGTAGACCACCTCCTATTCAACATAGTGTTGGAATTTCTGGCTAGGGCAATCAGGCAAGAGAAAGAAATAAAGGGTATTCTATTAGGAAAAGAAGAAGTCAGAATTTCCTGTTTGCAGATGATATGACTGTATCTTTAGAAAACCGCATTGTCGCAACCCAAAATCTCCTTAAGCTGATAAGCAACTTCAGCAAAGTCTCAGGATATAAAATCAATGTGCAAAAATCACAAACATTCTTATACACCAATAACAGACAAACAGAGAGCCAAATCATGAATGAACTCCCACTCACAATTGCTTCAAAGAGAATAAAATACCTAGGAATCCACCTTCTCTTTTCTTTATGTGAACCTTATGGAGGACTTCTTAGATTTATAGTTTGATGACTGGCTGTTAATTTCTTTTATACTCTATTTTTATAAATTACTGTAAAGTTAAGGTAAACTGTGCCTTTATGGAGGTTGTGGGGCACCACAGTGGATGGATCTGTTTTCCCCTCTTTCATTTATACAATTTTGTTAAACACGCCTCACCAGAGTTACTACTCTGGGTCAGGGAATGCCCTCTTCTGTTTGAATTGCTCTTGTTTCCTAGACACTCTCCCACCTCATTTCTAAGAGTAGAAATACATTTTTGTGTTTCTGAAACAACTAATCATCTTAGGTGCTTATTTAGTGTATGCTTTCAGACTCCGTCCTTCCAAATAAAGGTGAAGTATGAATATTAGCCATAGAATTTCTTATTTGCAATGTGGCAGAAGATTTTATGTGGTTCTTTTCAACCACCCAATTTTCACTGGAGACTTCTGGAAATTTGACCATGCACCATTTCCTTCTCTTTAATCTCCCCTTCTACATATTCTGATTCTAGAGGTATGGAGTGAGAACAACAAATTGACTTTAAAATTTTTCTAATTTATGGATGACTTTAATGCCAGTGTATATTTCTGCCACTTCAAATTATAGTTTTAATATAGATAGATTAGTTCGAAGAGAGGTTTTATTATCCGGCTTCTCCACAACTACCTTAAAGTAACAGAACCAATTATAACAGCAAAAAATGAACACTTGAAACAAGTATGTAAATTGTTATTCTCCCCCTTGATGCTATATTGGCAACTCTTAAAATGCATTGAAGGAATATGTACATTCTTGTGAAAATCATCCTAAGATTCTATGTAAAAAGTAAAATTAAAATAATATGTAATTATTTAAAAGTATATATATATATACACACACACAAACATACGTATATGGAAAGAGTTACACTATAATGAAAGAATTGGTTAAGTAATCTCATATTACATTTCTGAATGATGTTATAGTTCTTTAATATGATTTTCAGAATGTTTCAGTTTTCAAAATAATGAGTTTGTTGTCAAACTCATTATTGTCATTTGTTCTTTAAATTACAGTCTGTAAGTTCTAGGAAAAAGGCACACAGGAGAGAAAAGTTAAAATTTCATAAACTAGTTTGGATAAACAAAATTTAATTGTTAGAATCAAGGAATAAAAATCTATGCTAATTTCATTATTGTATAATTCTGTTTCTTTCAATTTCAATTTCAAACAATGGTTGAAATTGTTTTTATAACTATAACTAATTTGAGGAAAGAAAAAAACTCATCTTCCTATAAAATACTTTGGTGCAGACTTTGTGGTAAACAGCAGGGTTTATGAATTGCTAATAATTACTCTACTTAGAAAGTTCTCTCTCCCTATTTTTAAAAAGGTTAGAATATATAATGTTTAACATTTTTTAACCTGTAAACTTGTCATTGTAATGATACCTATTATAGAAGCTTGTTGAGAGGTTAAGTTAGTAAATGTTAGTGCTACTTTTCTTATTTTATAGAGATGAATAATTTATGAAATAACATCAGAAAATTAATAATTTAATAAAATACTTAAAGTAATGATAATAATAATAGTACCAGAGCTTATAAGTAAAATAATTTAGAAAATCAAATTTCATATAGTGTGAAAAAATAAATCTGATTAAACATTAATCTTTCTAAGCAAATGTTTTATATTTCTCTACACATAGCCTTAATATTGTCATATGAGGTAAAACTTAATATACAACTAAAATACCTTTAATATCTTACCTTCTTCAAATACAAAACAAATTAAATGCATGAAAGTTTATAAAACAGAAAGAGCAAACATCTTTATCTTCCTCCTTGGTAAAATAGCTATAGTAATTTATTTCTTAGAGAAGCATAAGAACTTCCAGAAAATTAACAAATCAAATACAAGTGCCACTCAGGACTTTACTAAATAATTTGTCTTACAGTTTTTAGGGGTAGCTTTCATGTAAAATTCTTCAGTAGCTGATACTCAGCACCTAGAAGTTTCCATGCACCCAAGTGCCTAACTTTCTAAGTTAATTTAAGCTTTAAATGTATATTTGAATTTGCTTTCAGTTCCCTAGATTCCATGTTATTCTCACCATGCGATACTTTGATGCTTTATCATATGTCATTTTCTCTGCCTGAAAAAGTCTTTCATCCTCTTTGATCCTGCCCCATTCCCAGCCACTCAGAAAATTTGCATTCCATCAGGGATCACTTTTCTATTTCCCATTGCACTTTTTATGTATCTTCTTCATGGCAAGAATGCTGCTTCTATATTTTGTATGTACATATGTTTTTCCACTTGACTATTAGTTACTTGAGTAAAGGACACGACCACATTTGAATAGTTTTACATTCTATTTTTTAAACTGGCCAAACTCTTCCATATTTTAGGAGCTCATGGCAAAGACAGCTAGTAACCTACCAAACATCTATTATCTTTACTAGACTACAAATATTACCTTGACCTGTTAATGCTAGAAATAAGGCTAAATTTTCAATCTTATTTGCAGCTAGATGTGGTCAAATAAACATTAAGTATTGGGAGGGAATTCTGGGAAGGTTCTTTAAAGGGATCTTAGCCAACTGGAAGGAGCACCAGTTTTAATCTTCTGCCCTGTTTAAAAATTAAACTGTTAAGTCAGATGTGATGACCAGAGCCTTAGCAGTTATCCTGACTTTGAGAATGGATGCCACATGGTAAGATGGTAAAGCACCCTGTTAGATCAAAGAGCCAGATTCACAATACTGTAAAGCTAATGTATCAAACTGCAGAGGGCTACTTTATATGAGACATTAAATATTTGAATATTAAGGACATTATACTTTGATACTCTGTTACTTTGTCAAATGTAATCTCTACCTTGCACTGAGTTAAAAACCAAAAGAAACAGAAATGTTAAATATAACATTCATTATTTTGTGGGCAAGATGAAAGAAAAAGCATTATAACAGTAAAGGCACTTTTAGTTTGAACTCATCACGTGGTTTTTTTGAAAATACAATTAAAATTTAACAAAATACACATAAAAGTATTTTAACATATTTAATCATAATCAACATTATGATTCATGTGATGTCATTTGACAGTGTTGACTTTCAACTTTTAGATATGATCTCCTTTGGCTTTCAGAAGACTATCATCACCAGAAACAATTTCTATTTTTGTGACTTTTTCTTAGTATTTTTGGGATTCTCTTCCTCCATATGCCTTCAAATGTCATTATCCATTAGAGTTTTATTTCTGACCTTTTCTCTGCTCATTTGTTATACTCTTCCTAGGTGTGCTCTTCAGCTGACAGAATATCAAGTGCTAAATTTATGCACTTACGGGTCAAGACCTAAACACACATTTGTAACTCTCTAATGAATATCTCCGTTCTTACATCTTGTAGGAATTGCAGAATCACCAGGTGTAAAGGACTCGTTTATTTCTACTTTCATTCTCTGTCCCAGCTCTCTTAGTCTGCTCCTCCTGTAATCCTCTATCTTGACTATTTGTACCACTGTCCTTCTCTAAACTAGAATCTTCATCTCCAATTTCTTTCTCCCATCCATGGCTATTCAGTCACTAATGATTACCTCAGAAATGGAGTCTGGCTTCATTATTTCCTCACTATCTAATGGGCTTTTGTATTTGATTACTTAACACTGCAGCAGCCTCATAAATTCCTGACACGTATTTCTCATTCTCCTGGCTAATTCCCCACTCATAACGCCAGTGCTAATTGTTTTCAAAAATAAACCCCCTAAAATTGAAATATGATCCTGTTTATTGTTTCCTCATTGTCTACAAGCCACTGTTCCGATTCTTTGTCACGTAAAGTCTACCACAATCTATCTTCAGCTATAGGTCTTATGCCCCAGCCTATTTGAACTTCCTCAATTCTGAACTGTGCTCTTGCCTCTGTCTAAAGGATTCTTTTTTAATTTTTCTTTTAAATTTCTTTGTGATCTCTTTAGTGATTCCAAATTCATATTAAAATTTGCTTTCTTTGCAAAGCCTTAGTCAGTTCTCCAAGAAAGTTAGTGATTTTGTTATCCATGTATAAACTCTAAAACAGCACTTACTTCTCTATAGAATATACCTTATAAACTATATGATTTTACCAATTTGGCTACCATACTGTACTTGAGATTTTTGAGGGCATGAGCATCTTAAAACATATTATTCCTTATAATTCCCTAAGATTTAAAAGAAGATGCTCAAAATGTAAAAAGATAATCTTTTCTATACAGGGGATAAAATATAAATGAAAAATATGGCCAATCTAAAGATTTACAAGACAGGCACTCAGCAATGGTGTACATGGAATAAATTGTCCTTTAAAACTGATTTTAGCAGGTTTTTGCTGTTCAACTAGAATATATCAAGAACACTTGTTAGTAAAGAATCACTACAACTTTTAAATAGATCTGTAGAAACTACCTAGAACCTTTATTAAAGCAAAACTCATTCAGCTTATCACAGTTTAATGACTACATGACTTAGCTTACTGCTCTTTAAACAAACACATCAAATAAATTTGTATGGTCAAATTTCCATGATTAGTGCCACATTTTACTGTCCATAAAATTTAAAATGGGTCTTTTCATCTTGAGTTTTAAAGTTTGAAGAGGCTAATCTGTGACTTTCACTTTTGTCTGCACTGATTGTATTACTCCTGAAAAAGACTACATTTTTTGCTTTGAAGTCTAGAGTCCTGATTTAGCCAAAGAAGAGGATAAGAGAAACAGCTTTTGTGGGGCTTTCATTTACAGAACAACCTGACCTGATTTTGAAGCTGAGTAAGTGGGGGAAGATATTTTTCCATCTCTGTTAATACATACCATTTGGATAACTAGCCATTGTCCCCCTAAAAATGAAACTGACAAAAATTTTACAAAAGATTAATAGCAATCATCCACAGTTATCTTCTCAATCAAACCAAGCATCTGAGATAGATTCTTAAAAAAAAAAAAAAAGCACCATTAGCAAGTCTTTATCCCCCACTTCTCAAATCAGTCACTCCTCTATAAAATACTATGATTTCCTCAACAACAACCCTGACATTCCTTCTTTAAAGAAAGTTTGTGACATCAAAATGAAATCAAGTAAGGAATCAAAATGGACTATAATATTCCTTCAAATATGAAAATATACTAGCTTTTGAGCTAGGTAATAAGATCTTTTAAGGAAACATTGCATTTTATAAATAGATATCTTTGGTCCTTAATAGTTGCCTTTATTACATAAAAGTTTTCTATTAGTCTTTTTAAAAAAGTACTACTATATATAAACAACCTTACAATAGTACATGAGAAGCAAAACACTCATATATCTAACAGCTATTCATAATATGTAATATTACAGATTTCTGCTCCATAAATTGAAAAAATAAAATTATTCAAATGTTTGAAAAACATAATACAGTAGTTGAAATGCCCAGCCCTAATTATCCTCATTTATGAATTATATCTTAGTAATGTTTTCTGTTTAATTATGCAATAGTGTGTACTATGAGTGTAAAGACAATCTTAAGCGACATGTTTTAAGAATCAGCATTTTAGAAAAACATCTATAGTTTTAGTTTAAAAATTGTACTTACATGTATAAGCATATAAATGATAATGTTCAGCAAATGCAAAAAAATACCAGAACATATATAGTTATATCTGAATTTTATATTTTATTTTTACTAATATAAAATTATACCTTTTTGCTTAAATATTTTGAATTGCATTTTGTCTTATATGAATACTGTGAGTCTTCCTTAATAAATAAAACTTTACGCCATAATGGACTAAATAAACAAATCGACAATGGTCCAGCCATAATAAAAATACAATTCTGATCCATGACCTGAAGCAACCAGCTCAATAGACAAAGCACTATCTGCAGCAACCAGTCCAGGAAGCCAAAAATAAACCCCTGTAGCAATTGACCAAGGCTTGATTCATCCTAGTGTTCCATCGGAACACTAAGCATCTGGGAGTTATTTATATCTTACTGCTCAAGGTCACCACCAAGGTCTGATTTTTCACTCACGCAAAAAAAAAAAAAAAAAAAAAAAAAAAAAATTGCAGCCTCCACAATAAATGGGTTAAAAATTGACAGCTTTCCTAAATTTTGTGCCAACTTTCAACTTAGGACCAGCTGGAGAAAGCTAAATATGCTTCCTTAAACAATCACATAGAATATCTTGATTCTAGTTAGCTAGCCTACAGTTTTTTGATGCCAATAGCCTCCAATCAGGGCATGCCTGAAGTCTTTTCTTCTTTTCTACTATGAAGTTTTCACGCTGCTCTGTCTGCATTTGAGTCTCTGCTAAATGTAACTGATGATGGCTGACACCCTTGCTATAGCAAGGTCATTTGAGTCATCTTCAGTTATTCCTGTAAGACACAGCCATATTTCCCACTGTGCTTCACTGGTATAAATAACTACTGTAATAAATTCATTGGTTGCCATTTTCATAATGTTTTATGTAATTTTCAATAACATCAGTGTATTTGTGAATATTATTAATATGCTTGGCAGGATGTTAAAATTCATATATTTCCTGGGCACGGTGGCTCATGCCTGTAATCCCACCATTTTGGCAGGCTGAAGCAGGAGGATTACTTGAGGTCAGTTATTCAAGACCATCTTAGGCAACATAGTAAGGCTCTATCTTTACAAAAAAATTGAAGAAAAAATTAGCCAGGCTCAGTGACTTGTGCCTGTAATCCTAACTACTTGGGAGCCTGAGGCAGTAGAATTACCGGGGCCCAGGAGACTGAGTGAGCACCCCAGCCTGGACAACAGAGCAAGACCTTATCTCAAAAAAATTTTTTACTATTATACAATTATCTTTCATAAACATTTTTTTAGTCCCTGTTATGATTTTGCAAACTCTCCATATTGGTAAATGTAGTTGATTTTAACTACAGTATAATATTCAACCCTATGAATGTATGATGTCCAGTATTCTATTGATGGACACTTAGCTATTTTCCCATTTTTTGGCTGAATATCTTTGTATATTCTTCCACATTTCTTTTAGCTCATATTTTGCATGTGTGAAAATTTCTCTAATGTTCATACTTACAAGTGGAATTGCTGGAATTAGAATATGGGCCTTTTCACCTTAATGTAATCTTGTGAAATTATCCTTAAGGTAATTATATCTACTTACTCTAAAATCAACTGAGTAATTTATTTATATCCTTGGACTTTTTAAATTTTTCAAATCTGATGATTGATAAGTTATATGCCACTGTCCTATTAATTTATGTTTTCCTAAGGAGATTGAGCACTTTTCCTGTGCTTAGTGGTAATTCACACTTTTTCTCTGGAAGAACTTATTTTACCATTTTCTTATTGCATCATTTATCGTTTTCTTGTCTGTCAAAGAAAAATTGCACCAGACAAGTTAAAGAGGCAAGGAAGAGTTTATTTAGGAGCGTTGCAATAAGGGAGAGAGATGAAATTCAAATCTGCTGAACCAAAATGAAGGAGAAATTTAAGCACAGGGATGAGTTAGTGGAAAGTACTGGGGGGAATTAGGAAAGGTTGGCCAACGTGATTAGGCCATCAGTGTTTGCTAACTGGTACTTAAAAAAGTCAGAATTCAACAAAGAGACTGGAGGATAGAAGGGTACTATCTCCTTTGATGATCACATTTCAAAAGACAGCTCCCAGGTTCTTTAGAAAATGTCTTGTGTGTAAAGCTTGCAAGAAGCTAGAAGAAGATTTACATCTCAAAGAGGTTAGAAATAATTTACAGTTGCAAGTTTTCTAAAGTAAATCCTCGAAGAAAAGGGAAGTCCAGGGGCCTATAGTTAGGAAGAAATCTGTCTAAAGTTTTATCAAGCTGAGGGAAAAATTAAGGTTGGCTATCTTGGTCACAATTTAGAAGAGTTTTAAAATCCTATTTAAAAATCCTATTCTGTTTAATCTTTAATATTTTTTACGTTGTCCTTTATATTATAGGTGATTCAAGTTCTAATGCATCAGATTTGTCAACATTTTTCTTGATGTTTGTGCTTCTTGATAATTTAATAGTCGACATTTCTTAGGTAGTTTCACCTTCGGAAGGATTTGAGGTTTACACAAATTGTAGTCGTGGGAGGTAAATTAAAAAAAAATACAGTATTCTTGTTCCTGGACTTTTAACTAATTCCAAGTGGCTTATGCGATCGATTTGTGTACAATAAATATAAATCTAGTTTGGTTTACCTTTAAACCTGACGGGTCTGTTTACATGGGAGGGAACTCTTAAAAAAGTGTAACTCTCTTTTGGGGTGATTATTTTATAATTTGATAACAATGGTGACATCTTGCTCTCTTAATTGCTCGCCTGGCTTCTTTCTGATACCAAAGGCTTCTCTGGTAATAAAAATGGGCTATGGGTCAAGGGTTAGTATTAAAACTGTGGTGTCCATGTAAGCAGGAAGCAGTTATGTGGCCTGGCATTTCTTTGGCCTCCTTGAAAGTGATAGTCGTTATATCTGGAAAAAAATCAGACTAAAGGATCCCAAGGGAACAGCTCAAGAGCTGCCACTCCCAACGAATAGCACTAGCAAGGGGTCTGCTGCTCTGAGGGACTTCAGCTGGGATCAAAGTCAACCAACACCTACTCACTTGAAATGCCATCCTCATCACCTGCGATATATGCAACTTCCTGAGCTCCTGTGATTCACCATTACTCACCTTTAATTCTGCCAATTTACAGCCAGTTTTCTGTCATTATATCAATACTTCTCCATCTTTAGCAGTCATCTCTCCAATCTTCAATGTTTGGTTAAAATTATCTCTCTCTCTCTCTCTCTCTTTTTTTTTTTTTCCCCCTTTGGGAGACTAGACTGCTCTTTGACAAATATTTTCTCTAAACTCTTCTTTAATCTTCTGTGTGCCACATGTAGCAGACATGTGTTAGAATTGTGTTAGAAATGTATATTCTATGCATTTTTCTTTTTGATCAACATTATTAAGGTATATAGTACACAAAAAGACGCATTTGTTTTAAACATTCAGTTTAATGAGTTTTGACAAAATTATACCTTCCTATAACCACCACTACAGTCATGATGTAGAATGTTTTCATCACTCCAGAGAGTTTGCTTGGTTCCCTTTTCAGTCATCCTCCCAAAGCATTTCTTCCTACCCTGTTTTTTTACCTCCAGGCTCCTGGAAATCACTAATGTGCCTTCCTATGTGTGCGTATGTTTGTAAGCACTAGTGAGGTATAATTGACATTAAAAAGCTGTACATATTTAATATATGTGCAACTTGATGAATTTGGAGATACATACATACCTGTGAAACCATCATCACAGTCAATGCCATAAACAAATCCATCACTCCAATGTTTCCCCCAACCTTCTTGATTTATTATTTATTGCTTACTTAATATATTTATTTTTAAGTTATTATTAATGTGAAAGAACTCAACATAAGATCTACTTTCTTAGCAAATTACTATGATTTAGTTTTGCCATTTCTAGTCTATTACATATACAAAAGTTTACAGTATAGACTCTTGGTTTTGGCTCTTATCACTGGGTATGATGTTGTAGTGGATCATACATATTGTACATAATAAGTAGCTTATTAACTATAATTACTGATCTGTATGTCCTTGTATATTCCACAATTTGTTTATCCATTCATTAGGCTATAGATATTTGATTGCTTTTAGGTTGGGACCATTGTGAATAAGGAGAGCTATGGTTAAGTACAAGAATTTCCATAAATACAAATTTTTATATCTCTTGACTAAATATTCATGAGTTGAAATACTGTCAGTAAGTGTATATGCAATTCTTTGTGAACTGATTATTTTCTATAGTGGTTGTACCATTTTATACTTTGAACAGCAATGAATAAAAATTCCAGTTGCTCTAAAACATTCTTGTAAACACTAGGTATTTCTAGTCATTTTAACTGTAGACTGTGTAGGGGTTTTAACTTGTATCTTCCCAGTTGTAATGATGCTTAACATCCTTTCATGTATTTATTGGCTTATATTTTTTGGAAGAAACTGCTAAAATATTTTGATTAATTTTTATATTTACATACACTAAAATTTATTTGCTTTGGCATAGAATTTAATGAATTTTAATAAAAGCACAGTTTTGTAACCAATACCATAATCAAGATATAAAACAGTTGTATTACTGTAAAAATATCTTCCTGATATCCTTTGGTGATATTTTAAACATTTTTAGTTAAGTTGTTTGCTTTTTTATTTTAGGCTGTGTAAGTTAAAATATATGTAATCTTGAATACCAGTCTTTCAACAGAAATAAGTATTGTAAATACTTGCCTTTTAATTTTTAATGCTGTCTTTTAAAGTGCAAAAATTTAAATTTTGATATTCAATTTGCAAGTTAACATTTTTCCCTTAACTTTTTTGCACAAATTATATAGGATGTTTTCTAATGGAAGGTCTATAGTTTTAATTTTTTAAAAAATAATATTTGGTCTTTGCAGAGTCTGGATGAGTTATAGATCAAAGTTTTGACTTTTTCTTTCCTTTTTTATTTTTTAAAAAATGAATAGTTGATTTAATTGCCTTGTTCTTAATTTTATGGTAGATGTTTTTCATTGTTCTTATGTTTCTTCAAGTTTTTAACATCAATGGGTTTGTAATTTTGATATGCTTTCTCTCCATCTATTACAATGACTTATGGCGTTTTTCTTTATTCTGTTAATGTGGTAAATTAAATTGATTTAGTTTTCTAATGTTAACTGATCTTTCATTGCTAAAATAAATTATACTTTGCTGGATACAATTTGTTATTATTTTTCTAAGCATATTTGGATCTGTATTCACGAGGAAGTTTGCTACAATTTTCTTACAATATTTTTGTCTGCTTTATGTATTAAGATAATAGTCTAGTAAAATGTATTGGAAAGTGTTATTTTCGCCTCTATTTTCTGACTTCTTAGTAGAATTGTTATTATATCTTTCTTAAATGTTTGATAGAGTTTTCTAGTAAAGTGACCAGGGTTTGGGATTAACTTTATATTAATTTTTAATTGTGAATTCAGTATCTTTAATATATTTCTAGACTATTCATTTTGCATGTATTCTTAAATATATTTTAATAATGATATCTTGAAAATGTTTTGCATTTCATCTAGCTTGTTGAACATTGATGAATTAGACAATATTTATGAAATTCCTGAAAAAAGTATATTTAGGTATATCATTCTGTTTCTGTTTGCCTTGTTTCCCAATGTATTTCATTACTCATATTTTCTTTTCCTCATTTCTTTACATTGGGCATTTTTTGCTACCTAATTTTTATCACGAGATTTTTAATATTCTCTAACTTTTAAAAATATGTTTACAATCTACAGTAATGTTCCCTTTTTAATTCTTGATATTTGTCTTTTTCATTTCTTAAAATTTTTGTGGGAACATAGGAGGTGTACCCTACTATTTATGGGGTACATGAGATGTTTTGATATAGGCATGCATATAAAATAAGCACATCATGGAGAATGGAATATTTCTAACCTCTAGCATCCTTGGAGGTACAAACATTCCAATTACAATCTTTAAGCTATTTTAAAACGTACAATGATGTTATTATTGACTATAGTCACCCTGTTGTGCTACCAAATACTAGGTCTTTATTCTTTCTTTTTTTTTTTTTTTTTTGGTACCCATTAACCATCCCCACCTCCCCCTACTACTTCACTATCCTTTCCAGCCTCTGGTAACTATCCTTCTACTATCTATGTCCATTAGTTTGTTTAGATTTTTAGATCCCACAAATACGTGAGGACATGCAATGTATGTCTTTCTGTGCCTGGCTTATTTCACTTAACATAATGATCTCCAGTTCCATTGATATTGTTGCAAACAACTGGATCTCATTCCTTTTTATGACTGAATAGTCCTCTATTGTGTATACGTACCACCTTTTCTTTAACCATTCATCTATTTAGAGACACTTCGGTTTCTTCCAAATCTTAGCTGTTGTAAACAGTGCTGCAACAAACATAGAAGTGCAAATATCTCTTTGATATATTGATTTTTTTTCTTTCGGGTATATACCCAGCAGTGGGAGTGCAAGATCATATGGTAGCTGAATTTTCAGTTTTTTGAGGAACCTCCAAACTGTTCGCTATGCTGGTCGTACTAATTTATGTTCTCTCCAACAATGTACAAGGTTTGCCTTTTCTCCACATTCTTGCCAGCATTTGTTATTGCCCTTCTTTTGGATATAAGCCATTTTAACTGGGGTGAGACGATATCTCATTGAAGTTTTGATTTGCATTTCTCTGAGGATCAATGATGTTGAGTACCTTTTCATATGCCTGTTTGCTATTTGTATGTCTTCTTTGGAGAAATGTCTATTCAAATATTTTTGATCAGATTATTAGATTTTTATATTATGTGGTAGTTTGAGCTCTTTATATATTCTGGTTATTAATCCCTTGACAGATGGGTAGTTTGCAAATATTTTATCCCATTCTGTGGGTTGTCTCTTCATTTTGTTAACTGTGTCATTTGTAGTACAGAAACTTTTTAACGTGATATGATTCCATTTGTCTATTTTTGCTTTGGTTGCCTGTGCTTATTTGGTATTGCTCATGAAATTTTTACCCAGACCAATGCCCTGGAGATTTTCTCCAAAGTTTTGCTGTACTAGTTTCTATACAGTTTCAGGTCTTAGATTTTAAGTTTTTAATCCATTATGATTGGATTTTTATAAATGGAGAGAGAATTGGGAGGGGTCTAGTTTCATTCTTCTGCATGTGGATATTCAGTTTTCCCAGACTATTTATTGAAGAGGCTAAAAATAAAATGTATGTTCTTGGCACCATTGTTAAAACATGAATTCACTGAAAGTGTGTGGATTTGTTTCTGTGTTCTCTATTCGTTTTTATTGGTTTATGTGTCTTTTTTTATGCCAGTACTCTGCTATTTTGATTACCATAGCTCTGTTGCATAATTTGAAGTCATATACTGTGATTCCTCCAGTTTTGTTCTTCTTTTTGCTTTGGCTATTCTGGGTCTTTTGTAATTCCATTTAAATATTAAGATTGTTTGTTCTGTTTCTGTAAGAATGTCATTGGCATTTGCATAGGGACTGCATTGAATCTGTAGATTGCTTTGGGTAGTAAGGGCATTTTAACAATATTAGTTTTTCCAGCACATAAACATGGAATATTCTTCTATTTTTTGGTGTCATTTTCGATTTCTTTCATCAGTATTTTACAGTTTTCGTTATAGAGATCCTTCACTTCTTTGGTTAATTCTTGGGTATTTAACTTTGTGTCTGGCTATTGTAAATAGGATTACTTTTTAATTTCTTTTTCTGATTGTTCATTCTTGGCAAATAGAATTGATATTTATTTTGTATATTGATTTTATATCTTGCAAATTTACTGAATTTGTTTATAAATTCTCATAGTTTTTTGGTGGAGTCTTTAGATTTTTCTAAATATAAGACTACATCATCTGCAAACAAGAATAATTTGTTATTGGTCATTTAGATGTCTATTTTATTAATCAGTTTAGATAGATATTTGTAAATATTATTAATCTTTTCCAAGAAAAGCTTTCAATGTCATTTGTTTTCTCTTTTATGTTTTGTATTTTAGTAATGTTTGCTTTAACCTTATCATTTCATTTCTTCTACTAATGGTGGTTTTACTCCGTTTCCAGATGCTTATGTCTCAGATACTGATTTAGACCTTATTATTTCTTAATATAGATTTTTTAAATTATAAGTTTCCCTCTAAGTACTATGTTAGTACTATGTTAGTTTTATTCCTAAAGTTTGGCATTTGTGTTTCAATATCATTAAGTCTGACAGATTTACCAATGTCCTTAGTGATTTCTTCTTTGTCCCTTGGACTGACTTACTGTAATTTTTTTTCTATTCACAAATACTTGTGTTTCATCTAGGTATCTTTTTCTTACAAATTACAGCTATAGTTTATCTCTATTTTTGCTTTACTTTGTTGAGTTTTATTTTATGAACTATTATATGGATATTTGTGAATGTTCTATGTTCACTGGAAAATAATATATATTCTGCTATAGTTGAGTGTTGAGGTCTAAAAATTTAATTGTGTAAATTCATTTGATAGTGCTGTTCAGGTCTTATATTTTCCTATAAACTTACGTCTACTGCTTTTCTCTAGTATTGAGAGAGGATTGTTGTAATCACCAGTAACTATTGCAGATGCATTTATTTATCCTTCAATTTTGTTGTTTTTGCTCCTGTTGTTTTGACATACTATTACCAAACATTACATATTTAGAATTATTTCATCTTGACTATTTTTATTCTTAGTAATATTTATTTTTTGAGATCTACTTGGAGTAGTATTAACAAAGTCTCAGTTTTCTCATGATTAGGGTTTACATGATATTCATTTTACATTATTAATTTTAAGTTATCAATATTTTTATTTTAAGTGTGTTATCTGTAATAGCAAATAGATGGTCTCCTTTTTTTAAAATATCCAGTCTGAAAGACTATTTTTTATTTGTATTTAATAAAATCATCAATATATTGGTGTTGAAGTGTACTATCTTGCTATTTGTTTTCTACATATTCTATTTGTTCTTTATTCCTTATCTTTCTTTTCCTGTCTGCTTTCAGTATTATAACATCCACTGCTGTATTCAATTTTATTTTCGTTTTTTGACTGATAGTCCTATACTTTAATTTTACTGGTTTCTCTGATGCTTACAGTAAACATCTTTAAATTATTACATTATCCTCCAAATAATATTATTCTACTCCATGGGAAATATTTTTAAAAATTAGCAACTTTTTTTTATACCCTCTTGCATTTTTTGTACCATTATTATCACTTCTTTTATTTTTACATATGATATAAAACATGCTACATTGTTGCTATTTTTGCTTTCAACAGTTAATTCCTTTTTAAGGAAATCAAATGAAGAAAATATTATCTTCTTCTTTCCATTGGTTTACTATTTTAAATAATGTTTACTCCTTTGTATAGAAACAAGTTTCTATCTGCTACCTTTAGCTTTTTTAGTTTTCCCCTTGAAGAATTTAATTGTAACATTTCTTATAGTACAGACCTGCTGGAGACAAATTTTCTTTACTTTGCCTTTGAAAGATTTTCAACAGCATAATAGACCCTTTAGGGAAGTGTTGTTGTATTTTTGTCGACATACTTTTTATCACTTTAAAGTTATTGTTTTATTGTCTCCTGAATTGCTTTATTCCCAATAAAAAGTCAGCAGGTATTCTACATTTTTCCTCGTATGTAATATGTTATTTTTTTCTGCCTGATTTCTAAATGTTCTCTTTACTATCGGGTTTTAACCATTTGACCTCTTCATTTTCTTCTTCTTATTTTGTCACATTGTTAGCATATGCATTGATATTATTTACTATATAACAAAATAAAATAAATTATTACCCTACAGAATAAAAGTGACCCCTTTATTAAAAAATTAAAAACATTGGAGGCTAATCTTGAGTTTCTTGAATAAATTTGATCTCCTTTTATCCTATGTCAGGAGAAATATCTACCGCAATGGTCATTTCAACAAGAATGGAAGAGTCAAGGCAGAAAATATATTTTCATTGTTTGGAAATATATTTTTAAAAAATACTTTGACTGTATTCCCCTTGAGAACTGAAACAAGAGAAGGATCCTCACTCTTGCTATTCTTATTCAACTTAGCATTGCAGGTCCTACCCAGAGCAGTCAAGCAAACGAAAGAAAGAAAACATATCCCAATAGGAACAAATGAAGTCAAACTATATCTGTTTGCAGGCAATATGATTCTATACTTAGAAAACCAAATAGTCTCAGTCCTAAAGCTCCTAGATCTGAAAAACAGTTTCAGCAAAGTTTCAGCATACAAAATCAATGAACCAAAATCAGTAGCATATCTATATACCAACAACATCCAAGCTGAGAGTCAAGAATACAACTCCATTCTCAATAGCCACAAAATAATAAAATACCTGGGAATACAGCTACACAGAGAGGTGAAAAATCTCTACAATGAGAATTACAAAACACTGCTCAAATAAATCAGAAAGGACACAAACAATTGAAAAATATTCCATGATAATGAATAGGAAGATTCAATATTATTAAAATGGCCACACTGCCCAAAGCAATTTACACATTCAATGATATTCCTAACAAACTACCAATGACATTCTTCACAGAATTAAAAAAAAATCTATTTAAAAACTTATATGAAACTTAAAAGAGCCCAAATAGAAAAGGCAATCCCTAAGCCAAAAGAACAAAGCTGGAGGCATCATGTTACCTGACTTCAAAGTATACTATAAGGCTATAGGAACCAAAACAGCATGGTAGTAGTACAAAAATAGACACATAGCCCAGCAAAAATGCCACATACCTACAACAATCTGATCTTCAACAAACCCAACAAAAAAAAGCCCGGGGAAGGACACCTATTCAATAACTGGTTCTGGAATAAGTGCCTAGCCATATGCAGAAAATTGAAACTAGACCACTTATACTATGTATCAAAATGAATTCAAGATAAGTTAGACTTAAGTCTGAAACCAAAAACTATAGAAACCCTGGAAGGTAAACTTGGAAATATCTTTCTGGACATAGGCTCTGGGATAGATTTCATGAGGAAGATACCAAAAGCAATTGAAACAAAAACAAAAATTGACATATGAGACCTAATTAAACTAAAGAGTTCTGCACAGCAAAAGAAACTATCAACAGAGTAAACAGAGAACCTACAGAATGGGGGAGAAATGTTTGCAAACTGCACGCCTCAAAGGTCTAATACCCAGAGTCTATAAGGAACTTAAACACATTAAAAAGCAAAAGACCACTACATTACAACGCGGGCAAAGGACATGAAAAGACAGTTTTCAAAAAGAAGACATACGTGCAGCCAATAAGCATAAGAAAAAAATGCTCAACATCACTGATTATTAAAGAAATGGAAATCAAACTACAATGAGATACCATCGCACACTAGTCAAAATGACTACTTTTAAAAAATAAAAAAATAAATTCTGGTGAGGTTGTGGAGAAAAGGGAATGCTTATAAACTGCTGATGGGAATGTAAATTAGTTTAGCCATTGTGGAAAGCAGCATGACAATTTCTCAAATAACTTAAAACAATTACTATTTGACCCAGCAACCCCATTATTGGGTATATATCCAAAGAAATTTAAATCATCCTACCATAAAGACAGATGTACACCTGCCTTAACTGCAGCACTATTCACAATAGCAAAGACATGGAATCAACCTAAATGCCCATCAGTGATAGACTGGATAAGGAAAATGTAGTACATATACAACGTGGAATACTATGCAGTCATAAGAAAGAATGAGATCATGTCCTTTACAGCAGTATGGATGAAGCTAGAGGTCATTATCGTAAGCAAACTAATGCAGGAGCAGAAAACCAAGTACTGAAGGTTCTCACTCATAAGTGGGAACTGAACTTTGAGTACACATGGACACAAAGAAGGGAACAGTAGACACCAGAGCCTACACTGGGGTAGAGGGTTGAAGGAGGGAGATGATCCAAACACTACGATTATTACCTGGGTGACAAAATAATCTGTACATCAAACTCCCATAACATGCAATTGACCTTATAACAAACCTGCATGAGTACCCCAAACCTAAAATAAAAATTTAAAAGAATATTTTTACTCCAATTAATGACAATCACCAGGTAGGTTGGCAGTGACTCAAAATTGAGAATTCTTAAAATTCATAAAATTTTTGCTTTTAGGTTGAAAATGGGAATGGACATTTATTTCAGTAAGTGTACATTCAATGGCTCAGACAACTTATATCCTCTGATTTATATCTTCCGATTTGTGCAACACCTAATATGAACTAGTATGATTTGAAAGGCCTCAGAAAACCCCTCCCTGTAGATGACAGTCCAACAGTAGTAGCTTGTTGCTATGTATTGAGTTGATAGTTCAATGATACATTTCATATTCATAGTGTTTCTGGTAATTGATTATGTGTGCAGTAAGTATCTACCTATCATTACTTTGAGTTAAACAGGTATAAAAACTTCCTCTTGCACAGTAGAGCAGAGGGGAAAAGCTTCCCTACCTATTAATGAATCATTCTTCCTGAATCCATTGAGTTGGAAAACTTTGGAGTGATCTGGCTATACTGTTTTAGATTGACAGGGAATTATGTAGAAAGGGGAGAGGAAAGAATTCTAATTTTTTTAAAAAGTGTGAGAGATGTTACATGTATTATTTTACTCTTGCTGTAACTTGGTGGCTTAAAACAACAAAAATATATTCTTTGAGTTCTGGAGGTCAGAAGTTCAAAGTCAGTTTCCCTGGAGTATAATATAGTGTAAGTGGGGCTCATTCTTTCTGGAGGTGCTGAGGAGATAATTCATTTCTTTTCTTTTTCTAGCATTTGGAGGACTCCCAAAATTCTGGGCTTGTAATCCTTCATCACACCATGCCAATCTCTTGTTCTGTCATCATATCTCCTATTCCTCTTCTAGAGTGAAATCTCCCTTTGCCACCTTTCTATTAAGATGCTTGTGATTACATTTAAGGCCCACCCAGATAATCTATGTTAGCTTTCAATATTAATATCCTTGATTTAATCATATCTGCAATATCTCTATTGCTATATAAGAAAATATTTGAAAGTTCTGGGGATTAGTATCTGGATATCTCTGGGTGCTCATTTTCAGCTCACCATACTATAGCACTATCTGCATGAACATGCTAGAATTTTCTCCCATTAAAAAAAAATTTATAAAATATTACTCATGATTCTTTGCTAAATGATTCCTAAACAGAACTAAAAATTTTTAAAACTTGTGCTGTCTGCAATTAAAGAGTATTTACATCATACTTTATTATAGAACATGATCTTGATTTGTCAAACAGTAGTTGACTAGCATGTCTTTTCTTACTCTTTGTTAACTGGTTGTCCCATTCTACTGTACTATTCCAAATTGAAACTAATATTATTGGATTGAGGGACCCAACCTACTTTAGTATGACCTTATCCTAACCTAACTAATTACACCTGCAACAACCCTATTCCCCAGTAAGATCACATCCTGAAGTACTGGGGGTTAGGGGTTCCACATATAAATGTTGGGAAACCACAATTTAACCCATAACAGACTATGAAGTGGAAAACCAGCGATTCAAACCATTTCTTGTCTTTTATAGATGAGAGAAGGAAAACCAGACAGGTTTGGAGTCATAGCAAAGATTACACAGTGAATGATAGAGGCCTAGCTGAGATAACAACTAAAGGCAACTAACACACACAAGGGCTCATTCCATGTTATTAGAATTGATTCTATTCTGGATAATTAAGAATAGAAATCTGACATTTCTTGGCTGATTTCAGCTGGGTGTGTACACTAGATGTGGGGCATGTTTTAAATAAGTAGCACAGCCTGAGTTAAACATTTTCTGACAAGAATTTCAGCCCAAGAGACACTTGTGCGATTGCTTCATAAAACAAATCTTGGCAGCTCATCCCATCTCAATTGTAATTCAAAAGAAATTGCCCATCAATTTTGTATATGCCTTCATTTGTGCCAAACAACTTTATCATGTCAGAGACAGCAAAAATGATTAATTTACTTAACTGCATTCAGTAAGTCATCAGGGGAGGATCTTATGATTTTTTCCATGTACAGAATTTCTAGAAAGTGCCTATCCCTCTAAAGCATTTTCAGGTTTAATGAAATTTCAGTTATAACAACAATTTAGCATAGTAAAAGCATAATACTGAGAGCTGCTTTTAGAATTCATCAGAAACAAGACTTAGGATTTAGACAGATAATAAAGTTTTAAAATAATACTTGTGGCTAGGTATTATTTTGAGAATGCCAAGTAAGTGGCATCAACATTATTTAGATTCCTTCCATCTTCACCTTTCCTTCAGTGAACGTCAGAAAACCAAGAGATATATTTACCTAGCTCTAAGTCTATATTGGTTTGTATTTTACAATGCTCAATATGAAACTAGTTATTACCATACAGAGCAACTGAAATTGTGTTGTCTGAAGCTATTAAGTATATTCTGCAGAAATAATATAGGCCTAAGCAAAGTTAGAAAGTCCTAGTTTATGGTGAGAAGAAAAAATAATTTTTAACTCTCAGGGTAGCTCTCTTTTCACTCCATATTTATAACAAATGAAACTGGGAGCTTAGAGAGTGGACAATACCTTGTCATGCTCATTGCTATGGGGAACCAGGGATGCAATTGGAACCAGAGCTTATTAAGTGTTTATTTATTTATTTTTCCTCTAGAGTATCCTTGTTTTTTTTTTTTTCTTAACTAAATCATTAAGTTAGATTTGACTCCTTATCATAGGTTAGATATCAGAGAATGTTAAGAAACCAAGTACAACTGAAAAACTCTCCATTATTACAACATTAAGCTTAGGATAACCCTTAGAATAATCATACACACCTGAATCCACTGACACTAGTCATTGCAGAAGTACTGCATTCAGTAGATATACTTTCAGTTTTCAGGAGATAATAAAATTAGAAATACAAGATAGCCTGCACATTGAAAAAAATACAGATATTATTTTCCAATTTCTGAAAAATAAGGGTTTTTTGGAAAGTTAAATACAAATGTTCCCTTGAGTTTTCCAGTGTTGAAAAAAATTCAGTATTTAAAATTAAATTTTGATAAGTTTTATCTAGATTTTTAACGTGGAAAATTTGCATTTTTTACAAAAATGATATGCAAGTAGTTTCTGCTGTTTAATAATAATAATTATGGTTGGGTGCAGTGGCTCATGTCTGCAATCCTAACAGTTTGGGAGGCAGAGGCAAGAAGATTGCTTGAGCCAGGAGTTCAAGACCAGCATGGGCAACATAGTGAGAAACTAGCTCTAAAAAAAAAAAGAGAGAGAGAAAAATTAAGTAGGTGAGCATGGTGGTTGCATGCCTGTAGTCCCCGCTACTTGGAAGGCTGAGGCAAGAGGATCACATAAGCCTGGGAATTCAAGGCTGCAGTGAGCCATGATCCCACCACTGAACTCTAGCCTGGGCAATAGAGTGAGATTCTGTCTCAAAAAGGAATAATAATTTGACAAGTTAAAATATTTTAATCAGAGGAAATTGATTGAGAATATTTCCACACTCTCAAGGCAACTGAATATCATAAAACCAAAGAACATTATTTAGATAACATCTTACATTTTTGGAACATCTGACATTAAATTATAGATATGTAGTCAAGTCCTTTCACACTTAACATTACTCTTTTCTCATTCCTTTTTTCCTTACAAGTAGAATTTTACTTTTTCTCTTTTTAAAAATTTCCTATACTGCCAATAGATATGAATTCCAATATGATAATTATGCTTGCTAATAATTTGTGCTTACAAGATATGTCAGAGTATGTAAATGTACTTTTTCCTCTGAAAGCCCTTTGACTGTTTTGCATTCTTCAGAAACCTTTTTCTACTACCTCCTCAAAATGGAAAAAGCTAAGGTATCTGTCAAACTATCTCCAGAGAAAGTTTATTTGTATATATATAGATTGTAAAAGCAAAAGTGTATGCTATACAAGAAGCAAAAGGTACTTGAGTACTGTTCTCTAGGTATTTTCTAACAGATTTTAACTCTATGCTCACCATATGGGTAACAGATTTATTCATATACCAAGCCTTAGTGACACACAATTTACCCATGTAACAAACCTGCATCTGTACCCCTGAACCTAAAATAATAAAATAAATGAAATAGATAGACGATAGACACATAGATAGAACTGGCAAAAGACATAAAGTTCACTGAGAATCAGATTCTCAGGGCTAAATATGAGCTAAATTTCTTTCCAAAACACACTAATTTAAAATTTCCCTTGATAATTTTTGAGAATTTCAGTTATTAAAACAGAGAAGCAAAACAGGGCATGTAAAGTAGGAAAACTTAGCAGATTTATTTTTTAAAAATATTGAATGCGACCTTGTCTAAGTGTAGAGTCATGCAAGAGGAGTAAATTCTGTTAAGATTACTCTATTTGGCTTTTCTTTACTAACTTTGGTTGTGATATAACCTAACTTGCTTTTTAGCCTAGAGATTTTAACTGCCTCGTTAATGTATCATCAGATATTAAAGGGTCAGAATAAATTACCTCAAGGACCTTATAATTACCTTTCCCATCTGATATGTGCTCCCAACCTGGAAGCAGTCAAACCAATGTCAATGTGATCATCATTGCCATAAGCATTCCAAAATAACTAACGCTCTAACCTTTCAGAAATATTGATTTCCCACGAGCAAAATGTAGTTCTTTTAAAAATAAGGCACATATTACTTTTTATTTCCAAATATAATCTCAGGGAGCTTTATATTTTAAGAAATTATTGTATTTGTTTCTTGGTAAATCTTAGCTACTTATTTCCACACTAATATATACAGGTTGGCTTTCTAGGGAACATATAGATGACTTCGTCTTCCTCCCATCACTCGAAATGCAAACATTTATGTAAAAGTTGGCATTTGTCAAGATGATCACAAACAAACAAAAAACAAGACAAAAAAGAGAAAATGGGATTAAAAAAAGAAATTTACTTCCTTCAACATTGAATCCCCTTGAGGTTGCTGGAGCTGTATCAAATTGAGCAGGTGATTTCTTAAAGTTCTATTTGTGATTTCACCTTACCTTGGAAAATGAAAAATGTGAATGTGGATGTCAGTCTATACACTGAGAATTTTCTAACTGTGTTAATTGACATTATTTGATTTTAAGTTCAAACTCCATGTGAAATAAATTTAATAGAAAAATTAAGATACAGGGGGTTTTCACTGAAATCAATATAGAAATATACTTGGGCTTTCTTCTACTTTTAAATACTTATATTTAGTTAACACTGTATCCTGGAAATCACTCCATATGAGCTCATCTGAATCTTTCTAATTATTATTACAGCTGCATAATTGTCTGTTTATACTGTCTCCTACAGGTGAATATTAGTATTTTTTAATATTTGCTTTTACATGTAATACCATTGCAAATAACTTTGAACATATGTTATTTCATAGTATAAAGTACCTAACATAAATTTTTAGGAGTAGGAAAGGGTAATTTTGTGTTAATTGCCTAATTTCCTCTTATATGTGTGGTCCAGGTTTTCACTCCCACATGAGTAAATGAGAGGACTATTTCCTTCATAGCCTTGCCAACAGAGCATGTTAACTTTAAAATTTTGCTGATTGTGTGAGTGAGAAATGGTATCTAACTTTAATCTTCATATTTTATTATGAGAAAAGTTGAGTGTTTTTAAAATGATTAAATGTAAGCTTTTTTTGAATGTAAATCTTATGTTGTAAACAGTTTCCTCGTGATTTTGTATATTTGGGGGTCTACTTATGCATTAAATTTTGTTTTATAAGATTTTTAAATGCTCATTATATATCAAGTAGATTAGCCTTTTGCTCCTTTTAATGTAGTATTTATGGGAAATATTTTCTCTTTTTTTCTTTTGGCTTTGCTTATGATTTTTTTCTATGAAAATATTTTTTCAAGTGGTTAAATCATCAATATGTTTTTCATTGCTTGTGGATTTTAACAAAAAAGAGAAAACGCCTTCATCCACCACATAAATTATTATCTTTTCTGTTTTGCTTGGTATTTATATTTCAGATCTATTTGGAATTGTTCTATAGAATTATATCAGGTGTGAATCTTAACATTGTCCAACTGACTCTTTAGGTTTTAAAACTTTATGAATTTTAAAATTACTAAACACCTAAATGATGTGAGATGCCTGCTTTATCATGTACTAAAATTTCATATGCACATTGGCCTATATTTGGAATTTCTATTCTGTTTGATTGGTTTCTTTGTGTATTTCTGCATTAGTATGTTATTTTAATTATAGGGTGTTTATATGTACTATATTTAGTTCTCTTATTCCTTCATTGCTTTTCTTCTTTTGAATTTTCATACATATACTTAGAGGCTTATTTTCCCACATAAACTTCTTTTCCTTTTATTGTGAAAGGAATACTTAACACAAGATCTACCCTCCTAAGACATTTTTAAGTGCACAAAATAATATTGTTAACCATAGACACAATATTGTACAGCAAATCTCTAGAATATACTCACCTTGTATAATTAAAACTTTATATCCCTTCATATTCTTTATATACCCTTTACATATGTATATATCGTATATATTATATCATATATGTGCCTTTATATCCTTTTATATATTGAAGAGCAACTCCCCATTTGCCCTTCAACCTAGGCCCTGACAACCACCATTCTTCTCTCTGTGTTTGAGTTTGATTATTTTAGGTATATCATATAAGCAAAATCATGCAGTATTTGTCCTTCTGCGACTGCCTAATTTTACTTATAATAATGACAGAATTCCATTTTTAAGGGTGAATAATATTTCATCTATGTATACACCACAATATGTCCATTCATCTATCCATGGATATTTAGGTTGTTTCCATATCTTGGCCATTGTGAATAATGCTGCAATAAGCATGATATTAGATATATCTGTTCAATATAGTGATTTGAATTCCTTTGTGTATATATTCAGAAGTGAAATTACTGGCTTATGTTAGTTCTATTTAAAATTTTTGAGAAATCCCATATTATTTCCATAGCTGCTGAACTATTTTATATTTCAACACCAAGGTATAAGGATTCCAATTTCTTCACACCCTCACAAATACTTTTTATTTTCTTTTATAATGGCCATCTTAACAGGTGTAAGTGATATATCATTGTAGTTTTGATTTGGACTTCCTTGATAAGTTATGTTGAGTATCTTTTCACATATCTGTTGACCATGTGTATGTCTTTGGAAAAATGTCTACTCAAATGTGTTGCCCAGTTTATGATTAAGTTATTCGAATTTGTTTTTTGTTTTTGTTCTTAGTTGTAATAGTTTTTAATATATTTTGGATATTAATGCTTTTTTCTTTTTTTAAAAAAACTTTAAGCTCTGGGATACATGTGCAGAATGTACAGGTTTGTTAGGTAGGTATACATGCAGCATGGTAGTTTCTGCACCTATCAACCAATCATCTAGGTTTTTTTTCTCTCTCTCTATCTCTCTCTCTCTCTCTCTCTCTTTGAGATGGAGTCTTGCTCTGTCGCTAGGCTGGAGTGCAGTGGCACGATCTCAGCACAGTGTAATCTCCGTCTCCTGGGTTCCAGCTATTCTCCTCATCATCTAGGTTTTACGCCCTGCATGCATTAGGTATTTGTCCTAATGCTCTCCCTCTCCTTTCCACCCACCCCCCCGACAGGCCCTGGTATGTGTTGTTCCCCTCCCTGGGTCCATGTATTCTCATTGTTCATCATGCATGTGCATGTGTCTTTATAGTAGAATGATTTATAATCCTTTGGGTATATGCACAGTAATGGGATTGTTAGGTCAAATGGTATTTCTAGTTCTAGATCCTTGAGGAATCACCACACTGTTTTCCTCAGTGGCTGAACTAATTTACATTTCTGCCAACAGTGTAAAAGTGTTCCTATTTCTCCACAGCCCTGCCAACATCTATTGTTTCCTGAATTTTTAATAATCACCATTCTGACTGGCATGAGATGGTATCTCATTGTGGTTTTGATTTGCATTTCTCTAATGATCAGTGATGATGAGCTTTTTTTCTTATGTTTATTGGCCACATAAATGTCTTCTTTTGAGAAGTGTCTATTATCCTTTTTGTTGGTGGTGTTGGTTTTTTTTCTTATACATTTGTTTAAGTTCCTAGTAGATTCTGGATATTAGAACTTTATCAGACGGGTAGATTGCAAAATTTTTCTCCCATTCTGTAGGTTGCCTGTTCACTCTGATGCTAGTTTCCCTTGCTGTGCAGAAGCTCTTTAGGTTAAGTAGATTCCATTTATCAATTTTGGCTTTTGTTGCAATTGCTTTTGGTGTTTTCGTCATGAAGTCTTTTCCCATGCCTATGTCCTGTATGGCATTGACTAGGTTTTCTGCTAGGGTTTTTATGGTTTAGGGTTGTATATTTAAGTCTTTAATCCATCTTGAGTTATTTTTTGTATAATGTGTAAGGAAAGGGTCCAGTTTCAGTGTTCTGCATATGGCTAGCCAGTTTTCCCAGCACCATTTATTGAATCCTTTCCCCATTACTTGTTTTTGTCAGGTTTGTTGAAGATCATATGGCTGTATATGTATGGAGTTATTTCTGAGGTCTCTGTTCTGTTCCATTGGTCTATATATCTGCTTTGATACCAATATCATGCAGTTTGGGTTACTATAGCCTTGTAGTATAGTTTGAAGTCAGGTAGCGTGATGCCTCCAGGTTTGTTCTTTTTGCTTAGGATTGTTTTGGCTATACAGGCTCTTTTTTGGTTCCATATGAAATTTCAAGAAATTTTTTTCTAATTATATAAAGAAAGTCCCTAGTAGCTTGATGGGAATAGCATTGAATCTGTAAATTACTTTAGGCAGTATGGTCATTTTCACAGTATTGATTCTTCCTATCCATGAGCATGGAATATTTTTCCATTTGTTTGTGTCCTTTCTTATTTCTTTGTTCAGTGGTTTGTAGTTCTCCTTAAAGAGGTCCTTCAAGTCCTTTGTAAGTTATATTCCTAGGTATTTTATTCTCTTCGTAGCAATTGTAGATGTTAACTCTTTATCAGATATATGACTTGCAAATATTTTCTCCCACTCTGACAGTTGCCTTTTGACTCTGTTTGTTTCCTTCGCTTTGCAGATGACTTCTAGTTTGATATAGTCCCAATGTCTTTTCTTGCTTTAGTTTCTTGTTCTTTTTGTGTCATAATCAAGAAATTATTGCCTGGAACAACACCATAAAGCGTTTCCTCTCTCTTATAAGATTTTCAGAATTTAGGCTTTCTGTTTATATCTTTAATAAAATTTTCCTTGACTTTTGTGTATAATGCAAAAAAAGTAGCTCAATTTCATTATTTTGCATGTAGATATATGGTTTTCCCATGGTCATTTGTTGAAGATACTATCCTTTCTTCATTGTGTATTCTTAGCATCATCCTTGTCAAAGATCAATTGATAGTATAAGGGTGGGTTTATTTCTTATATCTCTGTTCTATTCTATTCCATTGATCCATATGTCTGTTTTATGCTATTACCATACCACTTTAATTACTGTTGCTTTGTAATATATTTTGAAGTCAAAAACGTGATACTTCCAGCTTTGTTTTCCTTTCCCAAGATTGCTTTGGCTATTTAGGGCCTTCTATGGTTCCATATGTATTTTAGGATTATTTTTCTATCACTGTGAGAAAATGTCATTGGTATTTTGATAGGAAACACATTGAATCTATAGATAGCTTTGGATAGTATACACAGTGTTAACAAAATTAAGTCTTCTTATTCATGAATACAGGATGTCTTTCCATTTATTTGTGTCTCCTTTAATTTTTTTCATCAAAGTTTTGTAATTATTAGTGTACAAGTATTTGACCACCTGGGTAATATATTTTAGATTTCAGGTAATACATGATGTCCACTTGCTGTCACTGATGTTGCTAATTTAATGATTTGGTTAAGGTAGTAGGTTTCTTATCTGTAAAGTTATTATTTGTTTATTTACCTACTGTATTCAGGGATAGTGAGTCACTAAGGTCAGTTTATTCTCAAGGGGGGTGGAAACTGCTGAACTCTACATGTATTATTTGGAATTTTTCTATATGGAAGATTTGTTATTTCTCCCTCATATATTTGTTCAATCATTTTTTAATATATTCATTTGATTCAGGTATATTTATTTTATCCTTTGAATTATAATCCAATGTTGCATTATTTATTTTGTCTTTCAGGTTGGCTTCTATGTTCTTTTTTTTTAGACATGGTCTTACTCTGTTGCCCAGGCTGGAGCGGAGTGGCATGATCTTAGCTCACTGCAACCTCTGCCTCCCAGGTTCAAGCAATTCTCGTGCCTCAGCTTCCCTATTAGCTGGGACTACAGGTGTGTGCTACCATGTCTAGCTAATTTATATATATATATATATTTATTATTATTATTATTATTTGGTAGAAATGGGGGTTTCAACATGTTGGCCAGGCTGGTCTCGAACTCCTAACCTCAAGTGGTTCATGCACCTCAGCCTCCTAAAACTCCTTTTCACCATTCTTTTGTTTTTAGAAAACTTCCTTACTTTCTGGCATTACAGATATTGCAAGCTCATCATGTATATCTCAAGCCTCAGCCCTAAAATTATTCATTTATTTAAAAAGACCTGCTTGCTTTTGTTAGAGGATGGTATTTTGAAGATCTCTGTATTGGCCATGTTCATTGCTACCAGGGTGTCATTGTTTATAGGCCTTCTCAAGGAACAGATTTGGTTAATATATACACTCCATTGTATACACACATATCTATAAAGGTGTCTATATCTATATTCTGTGAATACATTCAGATAAACATAAGTTCATATTGATGTTTCTAACTCTAATACAGCACCACAGGATTCATTCTAGCCTTCTTATCTGCTTATCTGTAATATCCTATTCCAACATGGAGAAATATAGTTCCCACCATTCACCATTTATTTCACTGTTCAATCCCAGTAGGCAGAAAACAAATTCATAATTGCTTACCTATAACGCAATGAGAAACAAATTTGCCAACCGGAGAATGATGTTTATTTATGGTTCCTTTGATCTTTAGCCTTAGAGTTTCCAGACGTCATTTTGCAGAATTGTGTAATTCAGCCTCTTTTTTCCTTTCACCTCATTTTGTGTGATATATAATACATTTGTCATACCGTAACACACTTAGATTCATTCATCTCAATTTGCATTCAATTCTTGGGATCCCAGACATCTTCGTTGATGATGCTAGATTTTGGTTTTTAGTTTGCTTATATTTTAACTTTTAGTTTTATTGCTTTGAGATCAGAGAATGTTATTGTTATTAATTCGTATTTATAGAAATTATATAGGTATTTTTGGTGACCTTAAATATTTTTATGTTTTGTGAATATTCAGAGTATTCAGTCATTCATTGTGATATGTGGATCTATGGACATTTACAAATGCATAAATTCATATATCTACCATTGTTGCCTCCTAATTTTCACGACTGTATTTTGTAAGAGATTATTCACCTTATCTAGGTTTTCAAATGTGCTGACATCGATTTATGTGAAACAGATCTATCTGCCCTCTTCCTCTTCACTGTCTCCTACCAGTCTTCATCTACCTTTCTGTTTTGGTGACGACTCAAGGCTCTGCTGGGTTTTGATGTTTACTTTTCTACTTATATGTGTATCAAAGTTTGTATTGTTATTATTTTGTCTCCTAGTTATGATTTGAGCTTAGGTTATGGGTAGTTTTATTTGCTCCCCTGTTTGATATATATGGGTAGATATGTATGAATTGAATATGGGGAATATATGTGAAGAGACTGACATTTAATAAGTCTTCTTTATCACAGAGAAAATTGGAGTTACATCTCCCCCAAACTACCCCACCAAAACTTACCTTTATAAATAGAAAACTATTTGGACTATGTATTTATATGATGGAATTAAATTATAAATGTGTAGTTTTCTATAAGATTTCTGAGAAAATTAACATCAATGTAAAAGCAGAAATAAAATAGATGAGTGCTAGAACTAAGATAACCACATTATTGTAATTCTTTCAGAAAATTTCTAATATATAAACCTCAGAATTCAAGAAATCCTAGTGGGCACACTCACCATTCTCCTGCCAGTGAAACTACAATTTACATTTAAATAACGAAAATTAACTGGATGATAAAAGAGTTCTACTAATATACACTGGAGAGCTCAGAGCTCTCCAAAAATTAGAATAATCAAAAGAAAATCAATGTATTTGCAAGAATATTTGTAATTAACATAGATGTTTTAAAAAGTAGAGTTGGGAGCTGATGACTCTGAAGAAGAAAACCAATTATCTGGAATAAATTTACAGCAGTAACAACGAAGGCACTGAAAAATGTTCCACTTCAGGTTTTCAGCTAAGATATGCATGTATAAAATTTGATTTATCATTTTTTAAAAATAAGTAAGCCATATCAAGAAAAATATGAATATAAAAAGAAAATTACTAAATCAAGAAAAACACAAAAAGATACTACTAACACTTTAAACTTATGATCATAACCTCACATGGACCCCCTAATAGTGCCCAGCAATTATACAACTTTTCTCTAGTGTGTTAGGTTTTGTCACCTTCCTACTCTTAAGTGATTGACACAGTTTTCCTACATCACTGAAATTAAAAAATTAAACCATCAGCTGGGCACAGTGGCTCATGCCTGTAATCCTAGCACTTTGGGAAGCGGAGGTAGTTGGATCACCTGAGGTCATGAGTTGAAACCAGCCTGGCCAACATGGTGAAACCCCATCTCTACTAAAAATACAAAAATTAGCTGGGTGTGGTAGCACACGCCTGTAATACCAGCTACCCAGGAGGATGAGGCAGGAGAATCACTGGAACCCAGGAGGCAGAGGCTGCAGTGAGCCGAAATCTCGCCACTGCATTCTAGCCTGGGCAACAGAGGGAGACTCCATCTCAAACAACAAAAACAAACAAACAAACTCGAAACCATTACACTTGAGTTCTAAAGTCTCTACTCCAACCAAACCTAAAGCCTGCATGGATTTTCACAGAGGAAGAATTTCTACTCTATGACAGGCAACCCTCTAACAGATAATATCCCAACTCATCTCATCTTCACACACAGCTCACTCTTTTTATTTTATCTCCCTTCTGGTGTAGTCAACTTTCAATATTTTATTTATGGTTATTATGTCTATTTTTCTAGGTTTTGATTTCTGAGTTTTACTTACCAATTTTGTCATCAGATTTATGTTACTTTCTCTTGAGTTGTGGAATTATATCTAGAAAAAAATTTTAAATGGAAATTATCAGAATTTGGAAAAACATAGGTAGAATTCACCCACCTCAACACACACACACACACGCACACACACTGTGCTTGATCATAATGATGGTGATGATTATAACTTTTACTTTCTTTTAATATGTTTCACTATAGCTTTTGATAAGTTAGGTTTTCAGTTTTTCTACGTTTTAAGAGTAAAATTTAGTAGTTTATATTTATTCTAGAAAAGTCACCCACTTCAACCAGTTTCAAATTTTCAACATTGAAGTGTTGATTCTAAATTTTAAGTATCTTGTTTTGTACAAATATACCTTTTTCCTTGTTTTAATACATTCACATTTTTCTGATCATTGATACAATTGGACTTATCCCTACAATCTTAATAAATGTTCTCTTTATCATGCTCTGCATTTTTCTTTTTTGTATCATTTTGCCTTTTATTTAATTGATCATTAAATCAAGTTTATACAGGCAGTTTTCTTTTCTTTCTCTTTTTTTTTTTTTGACAGGTTCTCCCTGTCACCCAGGCTGAACTGTAGTGGTGTAATCACTGCTCACTGCAGTCTCAACCTCCCAGGCTCAAGCGATCTTTCCACCTCAGCCTCTTGGGTAGCTGGGACAACAGGTATGTGCCTTTATGCCAGGCTAATTTTTATATGTTTTGTAGAGACAGAGTTTTGTCATGTTGCCCAGGCTGGCCTCAAACTCCTGGGCTTAAGCAATCCACCCTCAGTCTCCCAAGGTGCTGAAATTACAGGTGTGAATCATCATACCTACAAACACAAGTATTTTTGGTAAGTATTTACTTCCTATTTGTGTTATTCTTGAGCATATTTGGATATGCATATATATATTTTTTTCTTTTTTTGAGATGGAGTCTCGCTCTGTCGCCCAGGCTGGAGTGCAGTGGTGCCATCTCGGCTCACTGCAAGCTCCGCCTCCCAGGTTCACCCCATTCTCCTGCCTCAGCCTCCCGAGTAGCTGGGACTACAGGTGCCTGCCACCATGCCGAGCTTTTTTTTTTTTTTTTTTTTTTGTATTTTTAGTAGAGACGGGGTTTCACCGTGTTAGCCAGGGTGGTCTCCATTTCCTGACCTTGTGATCCCTCTGCCTCAGCCTCCCAAACTGCTGGGATTACAGGCGTGAGCCACCACACCCAGCCTAGATATGCACATATTAATAATTAGAAGTAGATATTTATATTCAGCATCAAAATTATTCCCCTGAAAAGGGGAAGAATGAGAAAATGTTTACATTTCCCTTGTTCTTTGTCACTTATATTACCTGAGATTTGAAATTTTATATGCAAAATTTTACTTTTATATTTCGTTATTATTTCAACCTAATGTCATGTTTAGCTTCATTGTTTGCTGGCTGTTATTGTTATACTCCTTCCCCGGCCATGCTTTTAGTAATATATTTGGATGGATCACTGTGGGTCTTTTCTCCTTTGTTTTAGAAAGCATTTTGACTGGAAACTGGAGATCAGACTATTCTTTGTTAAATCAGACGAACTGTTCAACTAACTGTCCTTTTATCATCAATGTTTAGTACTATTCCTGGCACTAGAGGTTCCCTAGCAAATGTTTATTGAAAGGATTATTCAACGTTTCTGGAAGACCAGATGTTGGACTACCAGGATGTGTCAAATGAATGCCATACTTAGGATCTTCCCAAGTGGAGCTCTGACTTTTGAAAGGTGACACTGATCAGCATTATCCTTTGAAGTCAGACTTGTTTAAATATATCTATTTCTATGTATCTATAGCTACATCTACACATTAGGGAATAGGAAATAGGAAGCTGTCTAAAGAGAAAAGTTCAGAGAAATAGGGGAAGCAGTACTTTGATATAATGAGGAGGAAGAAACTAGGGATTTGCCAGAGTTTTAATTTGTCTATTTGATGAATAACCCTGTGCAAACATAAACTGACAGAAAGTGAGGAATAGGCTATGCATAGGATGAAGTAAGAAAATGAGGATACAGGATGAAGAAGACAAGCACTGATAATTTTATACAAATGAGATTAGCAATTATTTACATTTTCAGTTTTCCACTTATTTATTAACTTTGTAACGCTTCTCATTTTCTTTATTATATAAATCATATGGTAAAGGGACAGCAATGAATATAGTAAGAGAACTATGTTAGGGTGAAATTTAGATTGCCATTCTACAAGATGAAATTTTTATATATGTAAAGTTATTTTAAGAAAGGGAGGAGATAACTCATTCTATGAGGCCAGCATCATCCTGATATCAAAACCTGGCAGAGATACAACAGAAAAGAAAATTTGAGGCCTATATCCTTGGTGAACATTGATGCAAAAATCCTCAGCAAAATAATGGCAAACCGAATCCAGCAGCACATCAAAATCTTATCCACCATGATCAAGTATGCTTCATCTCTGGGTTGCAAGTTGGTCCAACGTTGCAAATCAATAAATGTAATTCATCACATAAACAGAACTAAAGACAAATCCACATGATTATCTCAATAGATACAGAAAAGACTTTTGATAAAATTAAATATCCATTCATCTTAAAAACTCCCAATAAACTAGGTATTGAAGGAAGATACCTCAAAATAATAAGAGCAATATATCACAAACCCACAGCCAACATCATACTGAATGGGTAAAATCTGGAAGCATTCCTTCCCAAACCAGCACAAGATAAGGATGCAATCTCTCACCATTCCTATTCAAAATAATTTTAGTTGTTCCGACCAGAGCAATCAGACAAGATAAAGTAATAAAGGGCATCCAAATGGCATGAGAGGAAGTAAAACTATTTCTGTTTGCAGATGACATGATCCGATATCTAGAAAACCTCATAGTCTCAGCCCCAAAGCTTCTCAAGCTTATAAACAACTTCAGTGAAATATCAGGATCAAAAAATTTTGCACAAAAATCAATGTGAAAAAATCACTAGCATTCCTATACATCAACAAGAGTAAAGCTGAGAGTCAAATCAGAAATGAACTACCATTCTCAACTGACACAAAAAGAATAAAATACCTAGTAATACAGCTAACTAGGGAGGTGAAAGATCTCTACAAGGAGAACTACAAGCCACTGTTCAAATAAATCAGAGATGACAGAAACAAATGGAAAAACATTCCATGCTCATGGATAGAAAGAATCAATATTATTAAAATGGTCAGTTATACAACCCAAAGCAATTTATAAATCTAATGATATTTCTATTAAACTATCATTGACATTCTTCACAGAACTGCAGAAAACTATTTTAAAATAGAAGAAAAAAAGAGACTGAATAGACAAGGCAATCCTAAGCAAAAAGAACAAAGCTGGAACTATCACTCTACCTTGACTTTAAACTATCCTACAGGGCTACAGTAACCAAAACAGCATGGTACTGGTACAAAAACAGACACATAGATCAATGAAACAGAATACAGAACCAGAAATAAGACCACACACTTACAATGATCTGATCTTTGACAAACCGGACAAAAACATGCAATGGAGAAAAAATTCCCTATTCAATAAATGGTACTGGAATAAATGACTAGCCATATGCGGAAAACAGAAACTGGACCCCTTCCTTATATAATATACACAAATAACTCAATGTAAATGTAAATGTAAAACCCGAAGCTGTAAAAACCCAGGAAGACAGCCCAGGCAATACCATTCAGGATATAGGCATGGGCAAAGATATCATGATGAAGATGCCAAAAGCAATTGTTACAAAAGCAAAAATTGACAAATGGGATCTTTATCTCTGGGTTGCACATTGGTCCAACATTGCAGATCAATAAATGTAATTCATCACATAAACAGAAATAAAGACAAAAACCACATGATTATCTCAATAGATGCAGAAAAGACTTTTGACAAAATTCAATATTCATTCATCTTAAAAACACCCAATAAACTAGGTATAGAAGGAACATAGCTCAAAATAATAAGAGCCATATATCCCACAAATGAGATCTAATTAAACTAAAGAGCTTCTGCACAGCAAAATAAATTACCATCAGAGTACACAGACAACATATGTAGTGGGAGACAATTTTTGCAGTCTATTCAATCTGACAAAGGTCTAATATTCAAAGTCTATGAGGAACTTATACACATTTACAAGAAAAAAAACAAAAACTCCATAGAAACTTGAGCAAAGAAAATGAACAGACACTTTTCAAAAGAAGACATACATGTGGCCAATAATCATATGAAAGAAAGTTCAACATTACTGATCATTAGAGAAATGCGAATCAAAGCCACAATGAGATACCATCTAACACCAGTCAGAATGACGATTATTAAAAAGTCAAGAAACAACATATGCTAGCAAGGCTGTGGAGAAAAGAATGGCTTATACATTGTTGGTGGAAGTATAAATACGTCAATCATTGTGGAAGACAGTGTGGCAATTCCTCAAAATCATAAAGACAGAAATAGCATTCCACCTATTAATCCCACTATTTAGTATTTTCCCAAAGGAATGTAATCATTCTATCATAAAGATACATGCACAAATGTGTTCATTGCAACACTATTCACAGTAGCAAAGACATAGAACCAACCTAGATGCTCATGAATGATAGACTGGATTAAAAAAATGTGGTACATATATACCATGGAATACTATGCAGCCATAAAAAAGAATATCATGTTCTTTGTAGGGACATGAATGGAGCTGGAGGCTGTTATCCTCAGCAAACTAACACAGAAACAGAAAACCGAATACCACATGTTCTCACTTATAAGTGGGAAATAAATGATGAGAACACATAGAGGGGGACAACACACACCAGGGCCTCGTGGAGGGTGGAGGGTGGAGGGTGGAAGGAAGGAGGCTAACAGAAAAAATAACGAATGAGTATTAGACTTAATACCTGGGTAATGAAAAAATCTCTATAACAAACCTCCATGACACAAGTTTACCTATGCAACAAACCTGCACTTACACCCCTGAACGTAAAATAAAAGTTAAAAAAAAAAATGGGAAGAGAAACTAGAAGATTGGGACAAGTGCAACATACAGAAAGAATTAAAATTCAATGGAAGATGGCTGAATAGGAACAGCTCCAGCCTCCAGCTACCACCCGTGAGCAACACAGAAGACGGGTGATTTCTGCATTTTCAACTGAGGTACTAGGTTCATCTCACTGGGGTGTGTCAGACAATCAGTGCTGGTCAGTGTGTGTAGCCTGACCAGCAAGTGCTGAAGCAGGGTGAGGCATCGCCTCACCTGGGAAACGCAAGGGAGAAGGGAATTTCTTTTCCTAGCCAAGGAAAACTGAGACACACAACACCTGGAAAATCGGGTAACTCCCTAATACTGTGCTTTACCAAGGGTCTTAGCAAACAGCACACCAGGAGATTATATCCCACACCTGGCCTGGAGGGTCCCACACCCACGGAGCCTCCCTCATTGCTAGCACAGCAGTCTGAGATCTAACTGCAAGGCAGCAGCAAGGCTGGGAGAGGGGAGCCCGCCATTGCTGAGGCTTAAGTAGGTAAAGAGGGCCACTGGGAAGCTCAAATTGGGTGGAGCCCACCGCAGCTCAAGGAGGCCTGCCTGCCTCCGTAGACTCCACCTCTGGGAACAGGGCATAGCTAGACAAAAAGCAGTAGAAACCTCTGCAGATGTAAATGTCCCTGTCTGACAGCTTTGAAGAGAGCAGTGGTTCTCCCAGCATGGAGGTTGAGATCTGAGAATGGACAGACTGCCTGCTCAAGTGGGTCCCTGACCCCTGAGCAGCCTAACTGGGAGACATCCCCCAATAGGTGCAGACCGACACCTCACACCTCACATGGCAGGGTACACCTCTGAGAGGAAGCTTCCAGAGCAAGAATCAGACAGCAACACTCACTGTTCGGCAATATTCTATCTTCTGCAGCCTCCAATGCTGACACCCAGGCAAACAGGGTCTGGAGTTGACCTCAAGCAAACTCAAACAGACCTGCAGCTGAGGGTCCTGACTGTTAGAAGGTAAATTAACAAACAGAAAGGACACCCACACCAAAACCCCATCAGTACATCACCATCATCAAAGACCAAAGGCAGATAAAACCACAAAGATGGGGAAAAAGCGGTGCAGAAAAGCTGGAAATTCAAAAAACCAGAGAGCATCTGCCCCTCCAAGGAAATGCAGCTCATCGCCAGCAACGGAACAAAGCTGCACGGAGAATGACTTTGACAAGTTAAGAGAAGAAGGCTTCAGTCAACCAAACTTCTCAGAGCTAAAGGAGGAACTATGTACCCAGGGCAAAGAAACTAAAAACCTTGAAAAAAAAAAAAGGATGAATGGATAACTAGAATAATCAATGCAGAGAAGACCTTAAAAGAACTGATAGAGATGAAAACCATAACATGAGAACTACATGACAAATGTACAAGCTTCAGTAACTGACTCAGTCAACTGGAAGAAAGAGTATCAGTGACTGAAGATTGAATGAATGAAATGAAGTGAGAAGAGAAATGTAGAGAAAAAAGAGTAAAAAGAAATGAACAAAGCCTCCAAGAAATATGGGATTATGTGAAAAGACCAAATCTACATCTGATTGGTGTGCCTGAAAGTGACGGGGAAAATGGAACCAAGTTGGAAAACACTCTTCAGGATATCATCCAGGAGAACTACCCCGACCTAGTAAGGCAGGCCAACATTCAAATTCAGGAAATACAGAGAATGCCACAAAGATACTCCTCGAGAAGAGCAACTCCAAGACACATAATTGTCAGATTCACCAAAGTTGAAATGAAGGAAAAACTATTAAGGGCAGCCAGAGAGAAAGGTTGGGTTACCCACAAAGGGAAGCCCATCAGACTAACAGCAGATCTCTCAGCAGAAACTCTACAAGAGAGTAGAGAGTGGGGGCCAATATTCAACATTCTTAAAGAAAAGAATTTTCAACCCAGAATTTCATATCCAGCCAAACTAAGTTTCATAAGTGAAGGAGAAATAAAATCCTGTACAGACAAGCAAATACTTAGAGATTTTGTCAACACTAGACCTGCCCTACAAGATATCCTGAAGGAAGCACTAAACATGGAAAGTAACAACTGGTACCGGCCATTGCAAAAACATGTCAAAATGTAAAGACTATCGATGCTAGGAAGAAACTGCATCAACTAACAAGCAAAATAACTAGCTAATATCACAATGACAGGATCAAGTTCACACATAATAATATTAATCTTAAATGTAAATGAACTAAATGGTCCAATTAAAAGACACAGACTGGCAAATTGGATAGAGTCAAGACCCATCAGTTTGCTGTATTCAGGAGACCCATCCCACATGCAGAGACGTACATAGGCTCAAAATAAAGGGATGGAGGAAGATCTACGAAGCAAATGGAAAACAAAAAAAAGCAAGGGTTGCAATCCTAGTCTCTGATAAAACAGACTTTAAACCATCAAAAATCAAAAGAGACAAAGAAGACCATTACATAATAGTAAAGGGATCAATTCATCAGGAAGAGCTAACTATTCTAAATGTATATGCACCTAATACAGGAGCACCCAGATTCATAAAGCAAGTCTTTAGAGACTTACAAAGAGACTTAAAATCTCCCATTATTATTGTATGGGAGTCTAACACCCCACTGTCAACATTAGACAGATCAGTGAGACAGAAAGTTAACAAGGATATCCAGGAATTGAACTCAGCTCTGCACCAAGCGGACCTAATAGACATCTACAGAACTCTCCACCCCAAATCAACAGAATATACATTCTTCTCAGCACCACATCGCACTTATTCCAAAATTGACCACATAGGTGGAAGTAAAGCACTCCTCAGCAAATTTACAAGAACAGAAATTATAACAAACTGTCTCTCAGACCACAGTGCAATCAAACTAGAACTCAGGACTAACAAACTCAATCAAAACCACTCCACTACATGGAAACTGAACAACCTGTTCCTGAATGACTACCGGGTACATAACAAAATGAAGGCAGAAATAAAGATGTTCTTTCAAATCAATGAGAACAAAGATACAACATACCAGAATCTCTGGGACACATTTAAAGCAGTGTGTAGAGGGGAATTTATAGCACTAAATGCCCACAAGAGAAAGAAGGAAAGATCTAAAATTGGCACCCTAACATCACAATTAAAAGAACTAGAGAAGCAAGAGCAAACACATTCAAAAGCTAGCAGAAGGCAAGAAATAACTAAGATCAGAGCAGAACTGAAGGAGATACAGACACAAAAAACCCTTCAAAAAAATCAATGAATCCAGGACTTGGATTTTGAAAAGATCAACAAAATTGATAGACCACTAGCAAGACTAATAAAGAAGAAAAGAGAGAAGAATCAAATAGATGCAATAAAAAACGATAGAGGGGATATCACCACCGACCCCATAGAAATACAAACTACCATCAGAGAATACTATAAACACCTCTACGCAAATAAAGTAGAAAATCTAGAAGAAATGGAAACTTCCTGGACACTTACACTCTTCCAAGGCTAAACCAGGAAGAAGTTGAATCCTTGAATAGACCAATAGCAGGCTCTGAAATTGAGGCAACAATTAATAGCATACCAACCAAAAGAAGTCCAGGACCAGATGGATTCAAAGTCGAATTGTATCAGAGGTACAAGAAGGAGCTGGTACCATTCCTTCAGAAACTATTCCAATCAATAGAAAAAGAGGAAATCCTCCCTAACTCATTTTATGAGATCAATATCATCCTGGTACCAAAGCCTGGCAGAAACACAACAAAAAAAGAGAATTTTAGACCAATATCCCTGATGAACATCGATGTAAAAATCCTCAATAAAATACTGGCAAACTGAATCCAGCAGCACATCAAAAAGCTTACCCACCATGATCAAGTGGGCTTCATCCCTGGGATGCAAGGCTGGTTCAACATATGCAAATCAATAAATGTAATCCAGCATATAAACAGAACCAAAGACAAAAATCACATGATTATCTCAATAGATGCTAAAAAGGTCTTTAACAAAATTCAACAGCCCTTCATGCTAAAAACTCTCAATAAATTCGGTATTGATGGAACGTATCTCAAAAATATCTATTTATGACAAACTCAAAGCCAATATGGGCAAAAACTGGAAGGGCAAAAACTGGAAGCATTCCCTTTGAAAACTGGCACAAGACAGGGATGCCCTCTCTCACCACTCCTATTCAACATAGTGTTGGAAGTTCTGGCTAGGGTAATCAGGCAAGAGAAAGAAATAAAAGGTATTCAATTAGGAAAAGAAGTCAAATTGTCCCGGTTGGCAGATGACATGATTGTATATTTAGAATACCACAACGTCTCAGCCCAAAATCTCCTTAAGCTGATAAGCAACTTCAGCAAAGTCTTAGGATACAAAATCAATGTGTAAAATTCACAAGCATTCTTATACACCAGTAACAGACAAACAGAGAGCCAAATCATGAATGAACTCCCATGCACAATTGCTTCAAAGAGAATAAAACACCTAGGAATCCAACTGAAAAGGGGATGTAAAGGAACTCTTCAAAGAGAACTACAAACCACTGCTCAGTGAAATGAAAGAGGACACAAACAAATAGAAGAACATATCATGCTCATGGATAGGAAGAATAATTATCATGAAAATGGCCATACTGCCCAAGGTAATTTATAGATTCAATGCCATCCCCATTAAGCTACCAATGACTTTCTTCACAGAATTGGAAAAACTGCTCTAAAGTTCATATGGAACCAAAAAAGACCCCTCATTGCCAAGACAATCCTAAGCCAAAAGAACAAAGCTGGAGGCATCACACTACCTGACTTCAAACTATACTACAAGGCTACAGTAACCAAAACAGCATGCTACTGGTACCAAAAGAGAGATATAGACCAATGGAACGGAACAGAGCCCTCAGAAATACTACCACACATCTACAGCCACCTGATATTTGACAAATCTGAAAAAAAAACAAGAAATGGGGAAGGGATTCCCTATTTAATAAATGGTACTGGGAAAATTGGCTAGCCATAAGTAGGAAGCTGAAACTGGATCCTTTCCTTACTCCTTATACAAAAATCAATTCAAGATGGATTAACGACTTAAATATTAGGCCGAAAACCATAAAAACCCTAGAAGAAAACCTAGGTAATACCATTCAGGTCATAGGCATGGCCAAGGACTTCATCTCTGAAACACCAAAAGCAATGACAACAAAAGCCAAAATTGACAAATGGGATCTAATTAAACTAAAGAGCTTCTGCACAGCAAAATAAACTACCATCAGAGTGAACAGGCAACCTTCAGATTGGGAGAAAATTTTTGCAATCTACTCATCTGACAAAGGACTAATATCCAGAACCTACAAAGAACTCAAGCAAATTTACAAGAAAAAAAAAACAACCCCATCAAAAAGTGGGCAAAGGATATGAACAGACACTTCTCAAAAGAAGACATTCATACAGCCAACAGACACATGAAAAAATGCTCATCATCACTGGCCATCAGAGAAATGAAAATCAAAACCACAATGAGATACCATCTCACACCAGTTAGAATGGCGATCATTAAAAAGTCAGGAAACAACAGGTGCTGGAGAGGATGTGGAGAAATAGGAACGCTTTTACACTGTTGGTGGGATTGTAAACTAGTTCAACCATTGTGGAAAACAGTGTGGTGATTCCTCAAGGATCTAGAACTAGAAATACCATTTGACCCAGCCATCCCATTACTGGGTATATACCCAAAGGATTATAAATCATGCTGCTATAAAGACACATGCACACGTATGTTTATTGCGGCACTATTCACAATAGCAAAGACTTGGAATCAACCCAAATATCCATCAGTGACAGACTGGATTAAGGAAATGTGGCACATATACACCATGGAATACTATGATGCCATAAGAAAGAATGAGTTCGTGTCTTTTGTAGGGACATGGATGCAGCTGGAAACCATCATTCTCAGCAAACTATCACAAGAACAGAAAACCAAACACCAAATGTTCTCACTCATAGGTGGGAATTGAACAATGAGATCACTTGGACACAGGAAGGGGAATATCACACACTGGGGCCTATTGTGGGGAGGGGGCAGAGGGAAGGGATCGCATTGGGAGATATACCTAATGTAAATGATGAGTTAATGGTTGCAGCACACCAACATGGCAAATGTATACATATATAACAAGCTTGCACGTTGTGCACATGTACCCTAGAACTTAAAGTATAATAATAATAATAATAATAATAATAATAATAATAATATAAAAAGAAACTCAAAACCGCTCAACTACATGGAAACTGAACAACTTGCTCCTGAATGACTACCGGGTACATAACAAAATGAAGGCAGAAATAAAGATGTTCTTTCAAATCAATGAGAACAAAGATACAACATACCAGAATCTCTGGGACACATTTAAAGCAGTGTGCAGAGGGAAATTTATAGCACTAAATGCCCACAAGAGAAAGCTGGAAAGATCTAAAATTGACATCCTAACATCACAATTAAAAGAATCAGAGAAGCAAGAGCAAACACATTCAAAAGCTAGCAGAAGGCAAGAAATAACTAAGATCAGAGCAGAATTGAAGGAGATAGAGACACAAAAAACCTTTCAAAAAATCAATGAATCCAGGAGCTGGTTTTTTGAATAGATCAACAAAATTGATAGACCACTAGCAAGACTAACAAAGAAGAAAAGAGAGAAGAATCTAATAGATGCAATAAAAAAATCATATTTTTTATTCTTATCTTTAAATATTTAGTCATAAATATATGCATATTATCTATTGGATTGGGTGCAAATGAATGAAGAAATTATAAGTCAATTAGTTAAAACAACTAGACATTTGAAGATTTCACCAAGGAGTGAAAAAATGCAAGGTTAGCCTACAGTTCTTACTTCTGAAAATGTTTAGAGGCCATATTTGGTATTTATGATTACCATCCTGAAATATCTATTTCATATTTATTTTGCATTTGTCTAGTACCCCCATTTTGAGGTCTCTGTGTTCATAATGTAGAGTCAAATCTTTATGATTGAGAAATGTGAGTCTTTGTTTATCCTTAACATTGCGCATACACTTTCAAATAGTTTCCCGGGGTGCCATCCTACCCCTTTATTCTCCATTATGCTTCAGACACATGGTTTCATCTTGATTGTAGTGATGGTCACTGAAAACCAATACATAAACATTTTCTAATGGTTTAACCCAATGTAATAAAACAGAGAAAATATAAGGCACGAATTTCAACTTTCAATTCAGTGGACCTACTTTGTTTGGTGGTAGAATTTTTTTAAAATATTAACTTCTTTGAATAAGTACAGCATAAAGTAAAAAAAAAAAAAATGACAAACTGACACTGAAAATTTTCATGAATTAATTATTATGTGAATAGTGACAATTACTCTTCATGTTTCCACCCTTTAAAATCCTGAACCCTTTTGATATGTCTGGAAGTAAAAGTTTCTGGATAACATTTCTGAGATCCCAAATCAATGTCCCAGACTTAAAAAGTATTGGCTCAGACCTGACCCCCTAATGGAATATGTATTATTGGCTTCTGGATAATGGGGTAGAGAGATGGGCTAGGCTAGGTCCTAGAATGATAGTACCAAAGCGTACCATGCGGAACTTCCACTTATTATTTCCCTGAAAAGTGAATTCCTTTGGTCAGAAGAAATATTTTGTGATACAATGATGGTTTATGAGATATTTAGTAATTGAGTGATCTCTTGAGTCATGATAGAATAACTCAAGGTCAGTATTTACTAGTTCTATCAAACTGAGGTCTCATAAGGGGCATTAAACAGGATGTTTCTGTGACCAAAAAAAAAAGTTTCATGTTGTATATTAATCCATTCTCACAGTATTAATAAAGACATACCTGAGACTGGGTAATTAACAAAGGAAAGAGGTTAGTTGACTCACAGTTCAGCATGGCTGGGGAGGCCTCAGGAAATTTACAATCATGGTAGTAGGGGAAGCAACCATGTCCTTCTTCACAAGATAGCAGGAAGAAATGCCAAGCAAAAGGGGGAAAAGTCTCATAAAACCATCAGATCTCATGAGAACTCACTCATTATCATGACAACAGCATGAGGGTAACTGCTCCCATGATTAAATTATCTCCCACTCTGTCTCTCCCATGACACATGGGGATTATAGGAACTACAATTCAAGAAGAGATTTGGGTGGAGACACAGCCAAACCATATCATTCCACTCTGGCCCCTCCCTAATCTCATGCTGTCACATTGTAAAACACAATCATCCTTTCCAAAAGTCCCCCCAAATTTTAACAAATTCTAGCATTAACTCCAAAGTCCAAGTCCGAAGTCTCATCTGACACAAGGTAAGTCCCTTCTGCCTATGAGCCTGTAAAATCAAAAGCAAGCTAATGACTTCCTATCTTGTCACTAAAAATGTGACAATGTGGTATATGCATTGGGTAAATGCACTCCTTCCAAATGGGAGAAATTCGCCAAAACAAAGGGGCTACAGGCCGCATGCAAGTCAAAGTCCAATGGGGCAGTCATTAAAGTTCCAAAATGACCTCCTTTGACTCCGTGTCTGACATCCAGGTTACACAAATGCTAGAAGTGGGCTCTCAGGGCCTTTGGACAGCTCTGCCCTTGTGGCTTTGCAGGATATAGCCCCATCCCAGCTGCTTCATGGGCTGGCATTGAGTGTCTGTGGCTTTTCCAGGCTCATGTTGCAAGCGTTCAGTGATCGGGTATTCTGAGGTCTGGAGGTTAGTGACCCTCTTCTCACAGCTTCACCAGGCAGTGCCCTAGTGGGGACTCCATATAGCTCCTCTGACTTCACATTTCCCTTCTATAATGCCCTAGCAGAGGTTCTCTAGGAGGGCTCTGCCCCTGCAACAAACTTCTACCTGGACATTCAGGTATTTCTGTACCTCCTCTGAAATCTAGGCAGACGTTCCCAAACCTCAGTTCTTGACATCTGTGTACCAAGTCTCAACACCACGTGAAAACCACCATGGCTTGAGGTTTGTACCCTCTGAAGCAATGGCCTGAGATTTACATTAGCCCCTTTTAGCCATGGCAATAACTGAAGCAACTGGGATCCAGGACACTAAGTCTCTAGGCTGCACACAGCAGGGGGACCCTGGGCCAGGTCCACACGACAATTTTTCCCTCCTAGCCTCCAGGTCTATGATGAGAGGGGCTCCCATGAAGGTTCCTGACATGCCCTGGAGACATTTTCCCCATTGTCTTGGTGATTAACATTTGACTTACCATAACTTATGCTGCAGCTGGCTTGCATTTCTCCCCAGAATATGAGTTTTTCTTTTCGATCATATCATCAGGCTGCAAACTTTCCAAACTTGTATGGTCTGCTTCCTTTTGAATGCTTTGCCGCTTAGAAATTTCTTCTGCCAGGTACCCTAAATCATGTATCTCAAGTTCAAAGCACCAAAGATCTCTAGGGCAGGGGCAATATGCCACCAGTCTCTTTGTTAAAACATAGCAAAAATCACCTTTATTTTAGTTCCCAACGAGTTCCTCATCTCCATCTGAGATAACCTCACCCTGGATTTCATTGTCCATGTCACTATCACTACTTTGGTCAAAGCCATTCAACAAGTCTCTAGGAAGTTCCAAACTTTCCCACATCTTCCTGTTTTCTTCTGAGCCCTCCAAACTGTTCCAACCTCTGCCTGTTACCCAGTTCCAAATCGCTTCTACATTTTCAGGTATCTTTGCAGCAGCACCCCACTACCCAGTACCAATTTACTGTATTAGTCCATTCTCATGCTGCTAATAAAGTCATACCAGAGACTGGGTAATTTACAAAGGAAAGAGGTTTAACTGACTCACAGTTCAGGATGGCTAGGGAGGCCTCATGAAACTTACAATCATGGCAGAAAGGGAAGCAAATACATCCTTCTTCACAGGGCAGCAGGAAGGAGAAATGCCCCTGAAAAGAGGAAAAGGCCCCTTATTAAACCATCAAATCTTGTGAGAACTCACTATCACAAGAACAGCATTAGGGTAACTACCCCCATAATAAATTACCTCCCACAGGGCCTCTCACATGACACCTGGGGCTTAGGAGAACCACAATTCAAGATGAGATTTCAGCGGGGACACAGCCAAACCATATCACATGTTGTTGAGCCCATGTAAGTCCAACCTGATATGCCATCATTGTCATTGTATTCATGTGTTCATTAATCAAGTAGAGGTGTAGACAGTAAAGATACTAAAGGTTATAGATCATAAAGGGAAAACCACCATGTCCTCTTGATTATAGGGAATATCATCTGAAATGAGGCCCTTTTATGACTATTCACAAGGGATACATATATTCCCATTCTCCGGGCCCATACTCATCCCTTCAGGAAATCTTTTCCCAAATTTCTGTTTACATTGCTTCCAAGTCCCCATCCTGTTCTCCATCAATGTAGCCAATAATTTTGTCACTGTTCATTAATGAGTACAGGTCCTTAACTCAAGCTATATTGCTTTCCATTAAAATGAGACTTACTACTTGAGTTAGGCCCACAGGGAGGACTCCTCCCCATTATTTTTCAGGACATTAAAATCATAATTCTAAAAATTCACTCTCAGCTGATGCTGTCATACTGTGCAGCCTTATCAATAAGTGAGACTCATAATGTTTTTCTTTTAAGGTAACATTACTTAGGAAATTCTCAGTGAGGGCAGAAGAGGTGAAGTTATGTGATAACAATAATCATGCTAAAATATGGTCACCTTGCTGTGCCTTCTCAGATTTTTCATGGACGTAGCACGTGGAGTTCCTTCAGAACAAGTTTAACAGGTCAGAATTTGATGTCAGAGCCTGATCAGAGTCAGAAATGCATTCACACAAAGAGGGAGCCTCGTGTGCAGCATTGGAGCACAAAAGTGGGCAGAGAAACATTTAAGTGATGGAGATGGAAGAAGAAAATCAACCTGGATGAGACCCCAGACAGACTGAGGAGAACATCCATCCAAAGATTATTGACCTATGTGCTTCATTATCGGGTGATTGAATGGGCACTGGGTGATTCATTAGTAAATAATGATGTCAATAGCTATAGGTCTCATCCAGCGCTGTTCAGTTTGTCCAGATAAATTCTGGAAGTTGAGTTATCAAAAGAGGATTTTGGCAACAGAGTGATAGATCTGCTTTATGGAGTTAAAACTTATGCATCCACTTTCCATTTACAAAAATTTTGTTGATTCTTATCTGCTCTTGTCTTCTCTCATTCTTTTTCTCTGTGTGGATTTATGCTCTCATAAATTTTGGAGGTTTGGAAAAGGGGAAAAGGACAATACATGTAGTCATCACTCCATGTGTAACATCTCCTCATTCATTTCTCAACTCATCATAGGGATCCTGTCTTTCTCTATGAGTTTAACTTCTCCATGTATAGCATTGCTATTTGTCACATTTGTTTTGCAATTATCTCAGGTTATTGTTAAGAGCCACCTGGTCCAGACATTTTTGATATATTCCAAATTATCTTTGCTAATGCATTCTCTGTGCTGGGGTAACCAAACATTTTTCTGGGAACAACTAGATGGTAAATATATTAACTTTGTGGGTATTATATTTTCTGGTGCAACTACTCAACTCCAGTTGAGTAGTAGTTTGGTAGCTGACAATTAGTCAACTCCAGTGTGAAAGAAGCCATAGGTGAGAGATAAAGGAATAGTCTATTTATACACAGTGAAATATTAATTCCTTAAAATGTTTACATGGCATATGATATTTCCCTTCATTTTTCAACAATTTTTAATTCATGGATTGTACAAACACAGGCAGCAGACCAGATTTAACCAACAGGCCATAGTTTGTTGATTTCTACTCCATACGACTAGTAATTTTGAAATTCAATTTTAACTCTGGCTAAAACAGTGTCTCTGGCAGGACTTCTGTAAATCATAATTTCCCAGGCAAGCACTTTGACAAATCCCTCTCAAGGTAGCCAGAAGAGAACATTTTGAATGCTGTCATCACAGATAAATAATAAATGTTTTAAATGATGGTGCTATTTTCTGACCCCTCCAGACCTCATGTTGAAATTTGATCCCCAACGTTGAAGGTGGAACCTAATGAGAGATATTCGGAGGTATGGGGGTGAGTGCCTCAAGAATGGCTTGGTGCTTTCGTAAAAGTAGTGAGTTCTTGCTCTGTTAGTAAGACAGTTAAAATGAGGTTGACACCTCCTCCACCACTCTTTCTTTCTTGCCATTGGATCTCTGCACAGGGTGGCTCTAGCTCTCCATCCCCTTCCACCAAGAGAGAAAGCAGCCTGTGGCCCTTGCCAGATGCAGATGTCCAATCTTAACACTTCCAGACACCAGACTTGGAAGTCAAGCCTTTTTTCCTTATAAATTACCAAGCCTCAGATATTCCTTTATAGAAACACAAATGGACTGAGATGTATGGATACAGTAATTATCCTGATTGTTATGTTATGTACACATGCATTGAAACATCATATATACCCCATAAGTATGTACAATTACTATGCGTCGAGTGTACACAAAAATTTATTTTAAATAATTTTGTACCTTAGTTTTCTAATCCATAAAATAATAATATCTAAGAATAGGAGTATTTGGGGGATTAAATCAATTAAGTCATGTGAATTACTTAAATAAGTAATATTACATTATAAGCACTCAATAATCGTTAGCCATGCTCATTGCTGTTGTTATCTTGACTCAATAATTTGGCATGGAAGGTAAAAGAATTTGAAGTTAAAATTATTAGTAACTTCAGCATCTCAAAATTTCTGGATTTTACAGATCTGAGAGAAACAATGAACACTGAGAAGTGCTAGGTACATCATGGTCCATTATTTTAACTCTCATGTCTTTGTCTCCTTACTGTACTGAGAAGATGTGAGGATTATACTTGTTTTAGTTTTGATATACATTGTGTTTGTTATTGATTTTTATAGTAAGGTTTAATAATTATTACCACCAATGAAATCTTATTAAATAACCCACATAACACCGATGTTGTTTTAAAATAATGTACATAGAAATATCATGAGGATTAATATTTAATTTTTTAATTTTTAGTGTTTTGTAGAGATGAGGTCTTGCTATATATTGCCCAGGCTTGATTCAAATTCTTGGGCTCAAGTGATCTTCAGCCTTCTGAGTAGCTAGGGCTACAGGTGAGCCCTACGTAACTGGGATGCATTTCTATTTAAAAATAAAAGGCAATAAAATTATTTTGTGTATTAGTAATGTAATTAGTGATATATTAATGTTCCATTTATATATATTCTCTAAATGAAAATACATTGACCAAGAAAACAAATGATTATACAAAATTTAAAAATATCAAGTTTGCATAAGAATTTAAGGCTGGGTGCAGTAGCTCACACCTGTAATCCCAGTACTTTGGGAGGCAGGCAGATCACCTGGAGTCAGGAATTCAAGACCAGCCTGGCCAACATGGTGAAACCCCGTCTCTACTAAAAATACAAAAATTAGCCGAGTGTGATGGCAGGCACCTGTAATCCCAGCTACTCAGGAGAGGCTGAGGCAGGAGAATCACTTGAACCCGGGAGGCAGAGGCTGCCATGAGCCAAGATCGTGTGCCATTGCACTCCAGCCTGGGGGACCAAAAAAAAAGTTAAAAACATTATTTTAATTTTTAAAACATTTTATTACACATGGAAAGTGACCAGATATTTGAAATAAATAAATATAAACATTTTTAAAAGTTAAATAATTTTTAATTCCTCATATTTTCCCTGTAATAGCTGCACTCTTTCAATGATGATAGCTTTTTTTAAAATCTTGACTACAGAAGCTATAGTGTTTTTTCTACAGTATTTTAAAATAACTAAACTTTAATTATTGAGCATTTGTTTTACACTGGGTGATTAGGATAGCTTATTTTATTATTATTATTATTGTCATTATTATTTTAAACAGAGTCTCACTCTGTCACCAGGCTGGAGTGCAGTGGCACAATCTTGGCTCACTGCAATCTCCGCCTCCTGGTTCAAGCCATTCTCCTGCCTCAGCCTCCCAAGTAGTTGAGACTACAGGCGCGCACCATCATACCCAGCTAATTTTTGTATTTTTAGTGGAGACGGGGTTTCACCATGTTGGCCAAGATGGTCTCGATCTCTTGACCAGCATAGTTTATTTGCATTTTAATAATGTTCATTAAATTTTCTTATGTAGAGAATTTTTGAAAAGTACTGCAGTTGACTAGGTAGGTCTTAAAGAGTATTATTCAGAACTCAGCTATCTTACAAAATCATCTTAATCAAACACATATATACTAAGCTTAACATTAACTCAGGCTATGTTTAAATACTTGTGAAGATGACTCAATTTTCAATTACCTCACAAAAATTTGAGATTACACCATCATTAAACAAAAACATTTATTCACCTTCTCTGTTCTCTGTACTAGTTAGTTAATACTTTTCCATCCAAGGAATTCATTAAAAACCAACTGTAATAATAATCCTAATCTCAACATGATATACCAATGTTTAATTTTAAATAATTTATGAACTAGAATTTTAAATATTATGTTTTCTCTATTAAAGATTTATTTTGTCTATTATGAAGTTGCTAACCAAATGTTTTCTTAAATCTCAGCTTTACCATTAGAGAAATACATCTTTAGATATATTTTAGATATGTGTTGTCTTGTATTACTTTAAAATTTTCCATGAAATAGTTTTTTAAGATATTACAAAGTAATGATAATACTCTTTACCAAATGTGTATTAACATCTGTATTCAAGAACAAAAAGATGACATGTAGAAGGGGTAGGGAGAGAGAGAGAGAGGAAAAGAGAGAGACACGGCGGGAGACAGATAAAGGCAGAGAAAGAGAGAGCGAGTGAGCCAGCAATGTATAGGGAGGAGAAAGTAAGGTCTATAAATGAAACGGCAGAGTCTAAAGAAGCTAAGTTTGCACTTTTACCCAAAGCAGTTCTAAAGCAAACATGTATAAGGCTTGGAATGTGAGAGTGGGCAAGAGAATATCAGCTTAAAATTCAGGCTTTAAATTCATTAAAATGGAAATATTTGACATTTTCTACCGGACCAGGTATTTGACATAGTTTGACATGGAACTTAATCACGTGTGAACATTTAACTTGCATCTAGCACACTCATCATTATAATTTAATGGTTTAATAGTATTGAAACAAAACCAAACATAAAGGAAACTCACCCACCATATCTCAGACATTACACGTGGTCATTGCAGCATTGCCTTAAAATACAATTCATGATCTCTCCCATCACCCATTGAGTCTGAGCTAAATAAAGATCGCTATTTTCAATTCAAAAGCACTATTAAAATAAAAACATATAGCATTCAAAACTTGTTTGTGTCAGGAGTAATTAGTTAAATAATTAAGTACATTGCAACATTGTACTTAATACACAATGAAAATTATCAGGCATTCCCTTCTGCAGTAAAACAGCAGAAATCTAACCCACAAGATTATTTTGGAGGGGGAGAATGCAGAAAGTAACTCACTTTTCATAAATAAATAATTCCTTTTAATCTATTTCATTTCTCCCTACTTCTAAAATTCCTCCACAGGTACCCCCATTCCTAATGTAAGGATGGGTTGCTAAAAGGCTAATTCTTGAGGTGAACTACATAGTATAAAAATTATTTTGAAATTACACCTTGCCTGGCTTTATATTTGCATTTTTATCAAATATTTATTGTTCTTCCTTCCTCTAAAAAGCACTATTTAGTGTGTATAATTTGTATATATTCTTATTTTCTTCCTGATTACATGTATAAATTCTTTTCCCTAGGAATGAATGCACTCAATCATGAAAAATCTTCATCTTCAAAGTTCCTGAAGCACATTTTCTAGGATTTCATATCTTTAAATACATTTAATTAATTTCCATATTTATCATGAGAAGACAGTGCATATATATATGCACAATTTCACAATATAAACAAATAATATATATATTTTCTGAATTCTGCCTTTAATTTGGCAAAAGGACATCAATATGGAAAAGACTCTTTACATGTAAGTTCTAAATAATCAAATAGATATTATTTTTCTGTTTCCACACTGCAGATATTTAGGAAGACATACCAGTTTAGGAAAATGACGGTATAAACAGGCTGTTTTTATACATTTTAAGATAGGTTTTTCAAAGTTCTGAATTGATCCAACGTACAATAACTACCCTTTTGAGAGTGATCCACTGTGACAGCAATAACTCTTTCATTGGTGACAAGCTCTGGTGTGTGTAGATAATTTTCCATTCACATGTAAAATATTTATTTAAATTTATTTATTTGGCTAAAAGCTGGTTTAGGTCATTGAAATGATGTTTCTGTCTGTGGCTAAGCCTCATGCTAACTTTCAGACTTTTGCAGTAATAAAATCATAAGGATTTGTGGAATTTATCTAGGAAACTGTGAGTCACACACCTTCCACATTTTTTCACTACTTAATGGTCATTTTATTCCTCTGAATGGCTTTGTTGACTGAATATATTTTTAAACTATGAAGATTTGTTTTCCCACCAAAGAATACGATTAATAAAATATGCAAAATTAATCCATATTCTTTTTGGAAATTTGTGTTACCTTAGTGTCTTATTACGATAGAAAACTATTAGGAATACTCTTAAACAGCACTTTGTTAATAGAAGCCATGCAGGGACAGATTGCTTTCAACGCCCAGAAATAAACTCCTCAATACAGTCCTCAAAGATGGAGCACAAATTAATACTCTTTAGATTTATTTTCAAAACTGTTATGCCATTTTGAACAGTTTTTTAGGAAAGGTTTCTGAGGACTAAAAACACCTGCTTTATAAAACAGTAGTTTTTTAGATACATGGATTCCAGTTCCTTGACTTGTAAGGTAATGCCAGCTCACCCTATAGGATCAGGAGAGTTAAGGAGACAAAGTTCTTACCCAACTGGCATACTGTGCACACATGCACACACTCACACACATATGCACAAACAACAGTAGTATGTTTGCATTGAAAAATAAAAACAAGAAATTGAATCTTCATACTTCCCCTACCCAAAAATAACCACAGTTGATATTTTAGTTTACAAAGAAGAAAATGGGTCCAGCATACTATGATGTCATAGAGCAAGTACGTAAAGTATGACATTACCATTACAGCACCTCCCTTGGCAACTGATACTTGAGTATTCTATGGTGCATGAGTCTTTAAAACTGTAGATAACACAATCGAGCAGTCAATCTAACTAAAAAGAAGTACAATCAAATTAATACCTTTGGGTTGTATTAGGCAAAACACAAAAAGGATTAGATCCAGTTAGAGTACAGTTGACTTGTTTCAACTGTACTCTCCTGGACATGTCTTCTTATTGGGATTATTATCCTTTACATGAAATGAACTTTATCAAATAATCTTAATGATAAAATGACTTCAGTTACAATGGTAAATAATTTGGATCTGAATACCCTAATTTGTTTAAATGAATCTATTGACTAAGCATCTACTAATAATGACTTTTATGGAGCAGATTTAAAGTAAGAAAGAAAAGATTGTGAAAGGAATAGCAATACAACCTATGACCTTTCAGAAATTCATGGATTCACTAACTCTCTTGAGCAGCTCCTGGGCTATCACAGACCATGTATTTTAATGCACTCGCCAAAAAAGTCATTGAAAATGGAAAAGCATATTCAATTGCACATGTCCTTAAGCTAATTTATAAATTCAGTGACTTTCTCTTGAAAAATTAAGATACAAAAAAACATTGCAAAGTTCAAATATATAAAAAAAATTGTTCCCTAATTAATAAATGGTGCTGGGAAAATTGGCTAGCCATAAGTAGAAAGCTGAAACTGGATCCTTTCCTTACTCCTTATACGAAAATTAATTCAAGATGGATTAGAGACTTAAATGTTAGAACTAATACCATAAAAACCCTAGAAGAAAACCTATGTAGTACCATTCAGGACATAGGCATGGGCAAAGACTTCATGTCTAAAACACCAAAAGCAACGGCAGCAAAAGCCAAAATTGACAAATGGGATCTAATTAAACTAAAGAGCTTCTGCACAGCAAAAGAAATTACCATCAGAGTGAACAGGCAACCTACAGAATGGAGAAAATTTATGCAATCTACTCATCTGACAAAGGGCTAATATCCAGAACCTACAAAGAACTCAAACAAATTTAAAGAAAAAAACAACCCCATCAAAAAGTGGGCAAAGGATATGAACAGACATTTCTCAAAAGAAGACATTCATACAGCCAACAGACACATGAAAAAATGCTCATCATCACTGGCCATCAGAGAAATGCAAATCAAAACCACAATGAGATACCATCTCACACCAGTTAGAATGGCGATCATTAAAAAGTCAGGAAACAACAGGTGCTGGAGAGGATGTGGAGAAATAGGAACACTTTTACACTGTTGGTGGGATTGTAAACTAGTTCAACCATTGTGGAAGACAGTATGGCGATTCCTCAAGGATCTAGAACTAGAGGTACCATATGACCCAGCCATCCCATTACTGGGTATATACCCAAAGGATTATAAGTCATGCTGCTATAAAGACACATGCACACGTATGTTTATTGTGGCACTATTCACAATAGCGAAGACTTGGAATCAACCCAAATGTCCATCAGTGACAGACTGGATTAAGAAAATGTGGCACATATACACCATGGAATACTATGCAGCCATCAAAAAGGATGAGTTTGTGTCCTTTGTAGGGACATGGATGCAGCTGGAAACCATCATTCTTAGCAAACTATCACAAGAACAGAAAACCAAACACCACATGTTCTCACTCATAGATGGGAACTGAACAATGAGATCACTTGGACTCGGGAAGGGGAACATCACACACCGGGGCCTATCATGGGAAGGGGGGAGGGGGGAGGGATTGCATTGGGAGTTATACCTGATGTAAATGACGAGTTGATGGGTGCTGACGAGTTGATGGGTGCAGCACACCAACATGGCACAAGTATACATGTGTAACAAACTTGCACGTTATGCACATGTACCCTAGAACTTAAAGTATAATAATAATAATAAATTTAAAAAAAATTGTAAAAAGACTCATAATTAGGTTCTTAGATTAATATCTGAGTGGGTACAACAATAACAAAACAGTCATTGGAAAATTAGCATTCCTTTGATTAGCCAGAAATGGTACTTGGACAAAGAGTCATCACACTACAGTTTATACTTATATTTCCATTACTTTAAGCTGTTTTCTCCCAATCTTTGATATTCTACTAATTTGGAACATCTCAAGGGTGCTTTTAAAAACATACAGTTGGAAAGTACTTCTGGCACAGTGTTTTATTTTACACATGAAGTAATAAAGACGCATGAGATGAAATTACCTTCACAGGTCCACAGTAATTCTTAGTTATAAAGGCAGAACAGGTCCATGACCTCTGAAATCAAGTTCACTGATATTTTTTGCTATGTGATTTTGCCACCTATGGATACAAATTATATTCTTTAGCTTGGAGATACTGCCATTTAGTTATATAACTTCAAAAAAATCTTGGCAGGAAGGTGATGCAGAGAAATATTTTGTAAACCAAGTCTAGAAAAATTGCTTCTATAAATTCAAGGCTGTTTATTCTTACAGAATTTAACCATGCTGAGCCCCAGATTTTCAGCCAAACAAAAATATATTATTTCTAAGACCCTATTAAAGTTTAAAATTTTAGGATTCATGTCATCTTCTGGTGTTAGCTGAAAGAGGTCATGGATGCGCCTGGCCGCTTACTTAGCTTTTTAAAAGATTTACAGGTATCTCAGATGGGTAGAGGAAGAATATATACAATTACTGATTTTCTAAAATAAGCACTCTATGAGGGAAGAGTCTCACTCTTTTTTAATCTGAGAGTATTAAAATTTATTTTTCTTGTTTAATATGTATTTGTCCTTTCACGAGGGTTATTTTAAGTGCGTGTCTTTCATATAATATTCTACATAATACTTTGTTGAATTGTACCTGTTGACTCTAAACTGAAAGATACTTGACTTAAATTTGTAAATATATTTGCTATAAATTCAGTAATGCTTTAGTCTACTTCCAGTGCATCATTTGTTGTCTAAATTTAGCTTTATAATGAGCCCTGTTTTAGAAATGTGTTTGTGGGCTTCTGTGAATAAAGGAAAGATGTAATCTGCATCTCTTTCCCCCAACACAGTCACGGCCCATCTACTGGCTACCTGACACAGGGAATCCTTCCACTTTTAGGGCAGACCTGATTGATGGACATTATAAAACAAAGAAAAAAAAAGGCTTGAAAGTTCTAGTAATTAATATGGGTCTCTAATACCACAATAGCACTTTCTATTAAAATCAACATACTATTTCATTATGAGACAGATTTTCTTTTGTGGATTTAAAATGTAATCTGGAGAGAATGTCAAAGGACTTTTATTTATTTATTTTTTTAAATCGCTTTAAAAAGTTAACATTAAAATTAAAATTCGAGTAAACATTCTGATTGAAGTTAAAGAAATATGTTTGTGTATATCCTTCCATTTGTTAAAAAATAAAATGGCATAGTAAGCAAAAAACATGTCAATATTAAATAGGTAACAATTCTAAATCTATAATCATGTCTGGGGAAAAAAAGAGCATTTTATTCTTTTAAAAGGCAGGTTCTAGGTCACATTTTTAAAAGCATAAGAATTAGGGAGAGTTCATGGGAGAGAAAGATTTGAAGGAATGCAATCAGGAAATTGAAGGACAGATGGGAAAGCAACAGAAAGATAACCATTTCTTCTTCGCTTCCTCCTCACCCCCACCCCCTCCTCCTTTGTCTTCCTTCTGTAATATTCACACAGTAAAATAAATGCACAGAGTTTAAGTATACAGTTTTTCTAAGTTTTGACAAATCTAAACACATGTGTCATCCAGAAGTATATTAAGATATGAAACATTTATCTTAAGAAAGTAATCTACTCCTTCACTGTTTACCTCCCACTCTCTTGGAAGCAACCACTGCTCTGATTTCTATCACCATAGATTAGTTGTGTCTTTTCTAGAACTTCATATAAATGTATCATATGGTATGTATTCTTTGATATGTTGTTTCTTAGATTGGCACATCTGTGAAATTTTCATGATATATTTAATCGCTTATGAATATCTCATTAGTTCAGTTTATTCTTTATTCTGTTCATTGCTAAGTCATAATATGCTATTATTAGAATTTTCAACAATGTGTTTATACATTTTCCAATTGATGAATTATTTTCATTTTGAGTCTACGTTAATTAAACTGTTAGGAAGATTTTTGTCAAAAAGTCTTTTTTTGTGAACTGTATTTTATTTAATTTTCTAACTATAGATCTAGAAGTGAAATTGCTATATCACAAACATAGGGTAGTCATACCTTTAAATTTAAGAATTACTGCCAAGCTGTTTTCCCAAATGATTCCAACATTTTACACTTACAAGAAATGTATTTTGTTCCATATCACTGTTGGCATTTGGTCATGCCCGTCTACATTTTAGGCATTCTAGTCTTCATACATATGGAATGGGTTTATAATAATATCTCTTTATTTTTAATTTGCATTTCTTTGAGCCTAAAAGTGTCAACACAAGTTCTTTGTCATGTATTTATATATATATTTAACATAGGACATATATATGAGAGATATGAGATATATATGATATGGGATATATATATGGGATGTATTTTTAATATATGAGATATATATGAGATATAAATATGAGATGCACATATGTGAAATATATCTCATCTGAGATATATATGTAATTGTACCTTCTTGACTCTAATGTGCTTTATATACCTCATATATATCTTATGTACATGAGACATATATCTCATATATATTAATCTATATACATCTATGAGAGAAATATATAGCTCATATATTTTATACACACATATATAGAGGATATACCTCTTCTCTCTCAGAAGAAGCCAAATTTATCACTCTCTCAATTATTGTTCTTCTGTGACACAGAAGAAGTTAAATTTATCAATCGCTTGTCTTGTGAGTTTTCTTTTCCCTGTTCTGAAAACCCATTTCTGTCTACCCTAGTTGTTTCTCCCCAGAAGTTTTATATGTTTGGTCCTTTCGTTTAATTCTATAAACTATATAAAATTAATTTCTGTTCATGGTGTGAAGTGAAGGTAGAATGCCTTTCCCTGATTCACAATTTGTAGGGGTGTTGCTTAATTTCCACATATTGGGAAATTTTTTGGGTATCTTATTTTTTATTGATTTCAAATTTAATTACATTTTTTCCTGAAAGAACATTTGCTATGTATTTCCGTTTTGAAAAAATGTATTCGAGCTTAATTTATAGGCTGGCATATGAACTACCTCGATGAGCCTTCTATGTACATTGGAAAAAGTCTGTTATGTCATGGCAGTTCTAATGATCTAATGTTCTATAAAAGTTGATACACACACAGACACCAGGTGCTGATTTTTATAAAAATAATTGTTTTGTCAGTTGCTAAGAGAATATCTTAAATCTCCCACCTTATTGTGATTTAATTCTTCCTTTAGTTCTTTCAGTTTTTGTATTGTATAATTCAATTCTTTGTTATTACATTTGTGTTCATTTAGACCAGTTATGTCCTCTTGATTAGTTGGCTATTTTACTACTTTATGAATGCCTTTATATATGGTAATTTTTTTCTGCTCTAAAACACAAATGGTTGAAATTATTTCAACCTGTCACTTTAAAATCCGATTAGAGTTTTCACAGTATATCTTTTTTTCTCCTTTATGTCTTACTATTTGGTACTGTGTTTATAGCTTATCTTTCAGAAATAGCATATAGTTGAGTCTTGCTTTTTTATTTGATCTGTCAATCTCTGCTGTATTTTTTTGGGTGGGAGAGTTTTATTTATATTTCAAATAATTTTTGATACTGTTGGTTTACGTGTACAATCTTTGCATTTTTATTTTTCTATGTGTTCTTTGTTTCATATTTCTTGTCATCTTTTTATTAAATGAAGCATTTATTTTTTACAATTCTATCTCATTTACTAACATTTTAGCCAATTGGTGTTTGGTTTATATTTTTATTGTTAGCTCAAAATATCAATAATGCCCATCCTTAATTTTTCACCAAGTTAATATAGCATTTTTTAGAAATTACAACAAAATTTTAGAAACTTAAAACAGCATACATTGATTTATTCTGCTTCCAACTTTTGTGCTATCATTATCACATATTTAACTTCAATATATTTTATAAACTCCATAATATGTTGTCATTATTTTGCTTTAAACAGCCATATATATTTTAAAATAAGAAAATAAAATCATCTTTTAGATATTTCATATCTAAAAGATATATTTCTTTTTATATATTGTATATTTTTAGATATTCAGTGTCTAAAATATACATTTCTTTTCATCATGTAGGCCTGTGTTTCCATTTGATAGTATTTCCTCTTATTTTTAATAATGTTTTAAAGTATTGGGTAGGGCAGAACTTCTGGCAATGAGTTCTCTTAGTTCTTGTTCTTTTTTTTTTTTTTTTTTTTTGCTTTTTTAAAGGTTAGGGTTTGACTCTGGAAAGTTCTTGTTCACTTTAAAAGTCTTTATTTCAGCTCTAGTTTGGAAAGATAGGTTTGGTAGATATAAAATTTTAAATTGATATTTTTCTTCTTTCAGTAGTTTAAAGTGCCATGCCATTCTATTTCTTTGTGGTTTGTTGTTTTTTCTGATGAGAAATTGACAATTATTCTTTTTTTAGAAGAAAATCTAAGCCTATTTTATTAAAGAAATCAAAATTGCATTTAAAATGTTTTTACAAATAGAGCATAAGGCTCAGATGCCTGCCTTTTCAGTATTTCCAAAGTTTTTAAAATTAAATAATGTCCACCTTCTGAAACCTCAGAACACACACACACACACACACACACACGTATACATACATATTTTTAAAAAGAGCTTATTATACACACATTGAAGAAAGATAATACTTTCCAGCTTATTTCATGTGGCCAGCATGTATTTGATGTCAAAATCTGACAATAACATGAAAAGGAACAAAAATTTCAGACTAATCTCCCATTATTAACACAAATTCTACTTCAAATAATAGTAAATTGAATTTTATAATTTATATAAAATATGAACACTGGAGTTACTCCATGAGTGCTAGTTTTGTCCAACATCAAAACATAATGATATGTAATATAATTCACTATATTATCAGCAGAAAACAAATGATGAAACCATTTCAACATATGCCATAAAGCTCTTCATCTATTTCAGCATCTGTAATAGAAACTCTTAGCAAACTATGGAGGAAAGGAACTTGTTTTTACTGATATAGAGTTCCCAAAAAAGATGTTATACTTAATAGCAAAAAAAAAGGAATTTTATCCCTCTGAGATAGTGAACCATGCAAAGATAACTTGCTATCACCACTTCTATTTAATATTATACAAGAGATAATAGCAAGTATAGCAGGTTAAGTAATAAAAATTATAGGTAGACACGTGAAGCAGTTCTGCACCCAAATGTCATCCAGAAGATGACTTCAGCTGATCACAGCCAAGCCTAACAGAACTATAGCCTACTTGCACATCCATGAGAAGGACATAAATGTGTATTGTGGCAAATAACTAAGTTTGGGATTATTTTTATGTAACATTACTTCAACTGAAACCTGAACAATGCAGTTTTCAAAGATTTAATGGACAAATGGGTAATTCTTAATTTAGATCTGTGAACTCATAAGGCCTTTGAGAAATTGAGCTAGAGATCATAAAAAGACTGGAAAATAAAATAATACTGGACAGTTAATGTAAAATTATAGTATCTTAAATTAATATGTTTCTATTGCATGTCATTGTTCTATGATTTTTCACAATTTTTTTTTTCTAGTTTTACTTTAAGTTCTGGATACATATGCAGAACGTGCAGGTTTGTCACCTAGGTATACAGGTACCATGGTGGTTTGCTGCACCTATTGACCCACAATCTAAGTTCCCTCCCCTCACCTCCCACCCCTCAACAGGCCCTGGTGTGTGTTGTTTCCCTCCCTGTGTTCATGTGTTCTCATTGTTCAGCTCCCACTTATGAGTGAGTATGTGGTGTGTGTTTGCTTTCCTGTGTTAGTTTGCTGAGGATGTTGGCTTCCAGCTTCATCCATGTCCCTAAAAAGCACATGATATCATTTTTTAATGGCTGCAGAGTATTCCATGGTGTACATGTACCACATTTTCTTTATCCAGTCTATCACTGATAGGCATATGGGTTGGAACATTAGAAGACAACCTAGGCAATACCATTCAGGACATAGGCATGAGCAAAGACTTCATGATGAAAACACCAAAGCAATTGCAACAAAAGCCAAAATTGACAAATGGGATCTAATTAAAATAAAGAACTTATGCACAGCAAAATAAACTAACATCAGAGTGAACAGGCAAGGCAACCTACAGAATGGGAGAAAAATTTTGCAATCTATACATCTGACAAAGTCTAATATCCAAAATTTACAAAGAACTTAAACAAATTTACAATAAACAACCCCATTGAAAAGTAGGCAAAGGATATGAACAGACACTTCTCAAAAGAAGACATTTAAGTGGCCAACAAACATATGTAAAAAAGCTCAACATCACTGATCATTAAAGACATGCAAGTCAAAACCACAATGAGATATCATCTCACTCCAGTCAGAATGGTGATTATTAAAAAGTTAAGAACAGTAGATGCTGGTGAGGCTGTGGAAAAACAGGAATGCTTTTACACTGTTGGTGGGAATGTAAATTAGTTCAACCATTGTGGAAGACAGTATGGAGATTCCTCAAGGATCTAGAACTGGAAATACCATTTGACCCAGCAATCCCATTACTGGGTATATACTCAAAGGAATATAAATCATTCTACTATAAAGACACACGCACATGTATGTTTATTGCAGCACTATTTACAATAGCAAAGTGAGGGACAGTTATTCTGATCTATATTCATATAGATATCTGTGTGATGTTTCAATTTTTTTATTTTAAGATTTTTAAAATTTTTAACGTCTAATTTTTGTGGGTACATAGTAGGTATATATATTTATGAAGTACATGAGATATTTTGGTGCAGGTATGCAATGTATAATAATCACATCATGGAAAATGGGGTATTAATCCCTTCAGGCATTTATTCTTTGTGTTACAGAGTTCAATTATACTCTTTTGGTTGTTTTTAAATGTGCCATTAAATTATTCTTTACTATAGCTACCCTATTGTGCTATCAAATACTAGGTCTTATTCACTCTTTATATTTTTTGTACCTGTTAAACATCGCCACCTCCCACTATCCCCTAGTTTTGTTTCCCATAATTGTACTATGATGTCCTTACTTTCATTTGTCTATTTGTATGTATGCATTTATCCTGCTTGAGATTTATAAGTATTGTAAATATGTGGATTGCTATTTCTCATCAAATTTGGAAATTTATTTTTTATGGTCCTCATATCTTTTCTCTTTTTTGAGATTCTCATTATCCATATTTGACTACTTAATATTTTCCCTACAAGTCAATGAGGCTATGTCAATTTCTCTTTTTTTCTACTTTTATTTTATTTTCAGGGGTATACATGCAAGTTTTGTTATATAGGTGCATTGCATGGGGGTTTAAGATACAATTTTTTCACCCAAGTAATAAACATAGTACCTAATAGGTAGTTTCTCGACACTTAACCTCCTCTCATGTTCCACCCTCAGGTAGGTCCCAGTTTCAGTTGTTCCCTTCTTTATGTCCATATTTACTCAATGTTTAGCTCCCACTTATAAGTAAGAATATGCAGTATTTGGTTTTCTGTTCCTGCATCAGTTTTCTTAGGATAATGAACTCCAGCTTCATCCATGTTGCTGCAAACAACATGATCTCATTCTTTTTTCATAGCTGCATAGCATTTCATGGTGTACATTTTCTCTATCTAGTCTACCATTAATGGGCATTTAGATTGATTCCATGTTTTTGATTTTGTAAATAGTGCTATGATGAATAATATGTGCTTGTGCCTTTATGGTAGAATGATTTGTGTCCCTTTGAGTATATACCCAATATTTGAATCGCTAGGTCAAATGGTAATTCTATTTTAAATTCTTTCAGAAATTGCCAAACTGCTTTTGACATTTGCCGAACTAGTTTACACTCCCATCAGCAGTGAATAAGCATTTCTTGTTCTCCACAGCCTTGCCAGCATCTAAAATTTTTTGACTTTATAATAATAGCCATTCTGACTGGTGTGAGAAACTCATTGTGGTTTTGATTTTCATTTCTGTAATGATTAGTGATGTTGAGAATTTTTTATATGCTTGTTGGTTACATGAATGTCCATTTTTGAAAAGTGTCTGTTCATGTCCTTTGCCCACTTTATAATGGGGTTGTGTGATTTTGCTTGTAAATTTGTTTAAATTCCATATAGGTTCTGGATATTAGACCTTTGATGGATGTATAGTTTGAAAATATTTTCCCCCATTCTGTAAACTGTCGATTTACTCTGCTGATAGTTTCTTTCACAGCACAGAAGCTCTTTAATTAGACCCCATTTGTCAATATTTGCTTTTGCTTTTTTTTTTTTTCAGTTGCTTTTGGCACCTTTGTTGTGAAGTATTCGCCAAGTCCTAGGTCCAGAATAGTATTTCCCAGGTTATCTTCCAAGGTTTGTATAGGATTTGGTTTCAGATTTAAGTGTTTAATCCATCTTGAGTAGATTTTCGTATATGGTATAAGAAAGGTATAAGAAAGTTTTAATCTTCTGCATGTGGCCACCATGTATTGATCAGGGAATCCCTTCCTCACTGCTTGTTTATGTTTATTTTGTGGAAAATTAGGTGGTTGTAGGCGCACGGCCTTATTCCTGGGCTCTCTCTTCAGTTATATTTGTCTATGTGTCTGTTTTCATACCTGACACATATGTCATGCCATGTTTATTTTGGTTACTGTAGTCTTGTGGCATAGTTTGAAGTATGGCAATTTGATGCCTCCAGCATTGTTCTTTTTGTTTACGATTGCCTTAGATATTCAGGCCTGTATGTATGTATGTATGTATGTGTGTATATATATGTATGTATGTGTGTATATATATATTTTTAAAGTTTTTCTAATTCTGTGAAGAATGTCATTGGTAGTTTGATAGGAATAGCATTGTGTCTATAAATTGCTTTGGGCAATATGGCTATTTGGACAATATTGATTCTTGCTATCTATGACCATGGAATGCTTTGCCATTTGTGTCATCTTTGATTTATTTGAACAGTGTTTTGTAATTCTTGTTGTAGAGGGCTTACACCTCCTTCGTGAGCTGTATTCCTAGGTAATTTAATCTTTTTGTTGTTATTATGAATGGGATTGTGTGCATGATTTGGATCTCAGCTTGGATGTTGTTGGTGTATAGGAATGCTACTCATTTTGTATCCTGAAACTTTGCTGTAGGTCTTTATTAGACCAAGGAGATTTTGAGCAGAGACTATATAGTTTTCTAGGTATAGAATAATATTATCTGCAAACAGGGATATTTTTACTTTCTCTCTTCCTGTTGGGATGTCTTTAATTTCTTTCTCTTGCCTGATTGCTCTAGCTAAGACTTCTAATGTTATTTTTAATAGGAGTGGTAAGAGAGGACATTATTGTCTTGTTCTGGTTTTCAAGAGGAATGCTTCCAGATTTTACCCACTCAATATGATGTTGGCCATGGGTTTTTCATAGATGGCTCTTATTATTTTGAGGTGTATTCCTTCGATGCCTAGTTTTTTGGAGGGTTTTAACATGGAGGAATGCTAAATTTTATCAAAAGCCTTTTCTGCATCTACTGAGATGATCAGGTGGTTTTTGTTTGTAGTTCTGTTTATATGGTGAATAACATTTATTGCACCAACCTTGCATCTTACTTGATTGTGATGGGCTAGCTTTTTGATGTGCTTCTGTAATTTTCTTGTATTTTGTTGAATATATTTACATCTATGTTATTCAAAGCTACTGGCCTGAAATTTTCTTTTTTTTTGGTGTGTCTCTTCCAGGCTTTGCTATCAGGAAGATGCTGGCTTCAGAGAATGAGGAAGAAGTCCCTTCTCCTCAAGTTTTTAGAATCTGTCTGGTTCTGGGCCTTTTTTTTTTTTTTTTTTTTTTTTTTTTTTTGGTTGGTAGGTTTTTTATTACTGATTCAATATCAGAACTCATTATTGGTCTGTTTAGGGATTTGATCTTTTCCTGATTCAATCTTGGAAGATTGTGTTTTACCAGCAATGTATCCATTTCTTCTAGTTTTCTAGCTTGGGTGCAAAGAGGTATTTGTAGTAGTCTCTGAGGGTTTTTTGTATTTCTGTGGGGTGAATGGTAATGTCCCCTTTGTCATTCCAGATACATGAAGCAAACTCTTGAAGATCTATGAAGAGACTTAGATAACCACACAATAATAGTGGGGGACTTTAACACCTTAATGAAAGTATTCGACAGAATATTGAGGTGGAAAACTAAGATATTCAGGACCTTAACTCAATACTTGAAAAATGGACCTAATATATATCTACAAAGTTTTCCGCTCCCAAACAACAGAATATACATTCTTTTCATTGCCACATGGCACATACTCTAAAATTTTCCACACAACGGGGCATAAAACAACCCTCCACAAATTAAAACAAAAAAATTATACCAACAACACTCTTGGACCACAAAGCAATAAAAATAGGAATTAATACTAAGAAAAATAACTTAAAACCATACAATTAAATGGAAATTAAGCAATCTTCTGCTGAATGACTTCTGGGTAACTAATGAAATTAAGGCAGAAATTAAGAAGTTCTTTGAAACAAATGAGAATAAAAGATACAATACATCAGAATATCTGGGACACAGCCAAAGCAGTGTTAAGAAGGATTATAATAGCACTAAATGCCCAAATCAAAAAGTTTGAAGATCTCAAATGAACAACCTAACATCACATCTAGAGGAACCTAGCAGAACACAAGAAAGACAAGAAATAACCAAAATCAAATCTGAACTGAAGGAAATTGAGACATGAAAAACCGTACATGAGATCAATTATTCCAGGAGCTGGTTCTTTGAAATAATTAAAAAGATAGATGGACTGCTAGCTAGACTAATATAGAAAAAAAGAGAGAAGATCCAAATAAACACAATTAAAAATAATGTCAATTTCTTTAAAATCTTTATCCTCTCTCTGTCGTATTTAGAATAGTGTCTATTGCCCTATATGCAGATGTCGTGTCACTATACAATCTGATTTAATAAAATCCAGTACATTTTTAATTTCAGACATTGTATTTAAGCACTTATAATTTCACTTGTGACTTTTGTATTGTTTCAGTTTTTCTCCTCGGAGTCCATTTGTTCAATTTATGTGTCTTTTGCTTGAGTATCTTGTAAATATTTATAATAGTTGTTTAAGTTTCTTGGCTATTAATTTCAACATCTGTGTTATGTTTGGCTCTTCAAAGTATTATCAGTCACAAAATCAACTCCACTCTTGTCAGAACTTCAAACACTACTAGCATTTTGCAAGCTCTGGTGTCTCACTTCAGCTTTCCACTATGGTTCTCTAACATGGTCTTTTGCTCTGTTGGATTAGTATTTGGGTGAGTGAAAAACAACCAAAGGTATACATCTGAAACTCCTTCTCTGTGAATATTCCACCATTCCAATGCCTGTAACTGCAAATTTCAATCACCTCAGCAGTCATGAACATTGGTTTCTTTTTCTTCAACTAGTCAAACCACTGATCCCTTCATTTGAGCTCGACTTCCCTGTATATGTTTTGAATTTTTCCCATGTTGAACAGTAAGGTAAGTAGTGTATAGCTCTTCCAATGTGTTTTAGTTTTTTGAATGATCAAGCCACTGCATATGTTGTTCAATACTTGAAGTGTTTCTTCATAGATTTTGTTCAGTTTTATAAATTTTTATAGCATAAGTAAGACACTCATTGATTCAGTATGGCCAAAACCTTAATTTCAAGTAATAATTTTTCAAGTATTCATTATATGAAAATGTTTTTTATCAGTGTGTTAGAAATACAAATAAATTTCCTAGTCCCTACAACATATAAATTATGGATTGTTTTCCCAACGGTACAGTTAAAAAACTTGAGTGGCTATGAGATTAAACTATCTAAGGTAATACAAGGTAAGTGGTTAATAAGTAAGTGTTGAGCTGTGTTTTAAATTCAGGTCTGTCAGACACCAAAATCTGTTCTTTTAAAATTTAAGCTAATTGTTTGGGAATATTTTATAGCCTACCTATTTGTTTAATGAAATCTTCAAACATGCCTAATTGGTATGTTGTATTTAAAACAAATACTATCAGAGCTGAGCAACCTGTGCTTGAAGTAAAAATGCAGAGCACAGAACCACATATATTCCAACTCTGCCAAACCCTCACCATTCTACTCCTGGGTGATGGAAAATTAGATATACGTGACTCCTAGACATCTTTTAAATACAGTTTTAAACCATTGCACTATATTATGTGGCTTACGAGGATTCATTGAAGTTACTGTGGATATTTTATCTGTAGAAGAAAGAGCTAAATGAAGATACAATTGCTACTTAAATAAGTTTTAAAAGCCAAGAAGAGGATAATAATTTGGGGGACAGATTTTGAGGGCATGCAGTTGTGAGGTAGAGAGTTTATGCCAAGCTGCAGAGCATGAATCTGGATGTAATATAAGATGCAGGTACTGAGTTGATTTAAAATCATGCAGCTATTAAATGTTCTTTCCACCCACAGACATGCACACAGAAAAGAACAACAACAAGACAATAGCAATAATGTGAAGTAATGTACATGTTAATTAGCTTGATTGTGGTGATTATTTCACAATGTACATGTATATCAGATCATAAAATTGTATATCTTAAATGAATACAACTTTTATTTGTCAATTACACTTCATTCAAGCTGGAAAAATAAGATAATTATGTCAGAACCAATTGGCTATGTAAAATTTGCAAGAAGCAGTATTAAATATTTTATCATCTGTAAATTGTATACTACATATTATTTATATTGGTAAAATTTGTAATCAATTTATTTTTCAGGATTTTCCAGAAAGACCCAATGAATGGGATATAGATAGATAGATAGATAGATAGATAGATAGATAGATAGATAGATAGATAGATACACAGATACATATATCATAGAGAGGAGATTGATTAAGGGAATTTGCTCACATTATTATGTAGGCTAAGAAGTTCCATAGCATGTTGTCTGAAAACTGGGAAGCCAGGGAAGCTGGTAGCAAGACTGTTCAAGTCCCAAACCCTCAGAATCAGAGAAACAACAGTGTAACTCTGAACCCAACGCCAAAAGCCTGTGAATGTGGTAGGGGCAGGAGGTGAAGGCATGCTGGTACAAGTCCAGGAGTCCAAAGAACAAAAACCTGGCATTCTGATGCACATATCAAAAGGCCAGAGAAGAAGGCCATTCCAACTTCAGAAAACAAAGAGTGAATTTTCCTTTCCACTGTCTTTGTTCTATTGGGCTTCCAGCCTATTGGATGGTTCCTGGCCCATATTGAGGTGGGATATTCCCTACTCAGTCCACCAACTCACATGCCATCTCCGGTGGAAACACTCTTACAAGACACACCTGCTAATACTGCTTTACCAGATATCTAGACATCGCTTAATCTAGTCAAAATGACATCTAAACTTATTTATTATAGGTATATATTAATAAAAAGGAATAAAGGCCTTGTGAAGAGTCCAAATAAGATATGATCCTGAAAAGGATTGGTAAAGATGTAGAATTCAGATGCATGGCACAAGACGAAAACGAGGAAGACCAGATCAAAGCAAGTTACTGTGTTTCAGGGTAGTAGGAGGTAGATAATCCTAGAATATCTGGGGCAGATACCCAACTTAAAAGCGACCCTGAAGTAAGGGTAGGTAAGGAGCTTATACAAATGCAAAACCATCATGAAGAATTGTATAGAAGGAAATATTATACTGACTGATAAATCAGATTAACTTCCATAAGATTCTCAGTTATATATTACATTTTTAATATTTGAAATTGAGTCCATGTGTTCCCGTTGGACTGTCAAGATATTTATCTCAGTAATATTTTGAGAAATTGGGACTTTTTTATTATCAGGTTAAATCAGACATTAAATTAAAAGGCACATATTCTGCTAAGATACTATCAATCAAAAAGTGTATTTTAGAACTCCAAACTAAGAAAGTTGTGTAGTTTTAATTACTATCCACAAGATATTTTAATGCTGGACCAGGATATCTTATAAACCAGAGTCCATATAAAATTCAGCAGTTTTTGCTATCCTGTTGAGCTCTGTGACTACTTTGTAAAAATAATCCAAGATCAAATATAGATTTGATCTTGCAAGAAAGAAGACAGTCCAGTACTTTAGCCATTTGGGTAAGCAAATGAGGCAAAACAATTGATGAGTTCCAGTTATATACTATAATTAATTAGTAGTCATAGTGACTAGTATGTGTCAACTTTCTCTTTGCTGGAGGAAGAAAAACTATAAGAAGTTGGAAGGTCAGTATATTCTTTATCATTTATATATACATATACATTATATGTGTGTATCTGTGTGTATACACACATATACAGATATATACACACACACACATATATGTATATATACACATATATTTGTGTGTGTATATATAAAAACCAGATCTAAATTCCAGAAATTGCAATAATTTAGAAAATCATATTAACTTAGATCCTGATAGTTAAAATACATTTGCAATCCTAAAAATATCATTAAACTAGTTTCATTAAGACCTAGAAATAGTTTGCAGCTCAAGTAGAAAAGAGATTAAACCTATGTCATATTAATGAGTAAAATCTCACCTTATTTATCTTTTGATGAAATAACATAAATCAGTTCTCTCTCAGTACTGAGTTTGAAAATGTATCCTTCATGTTTCAATCAACAGTCAGCCCTGAAATGAACTTATAGCTGCACCTAATTTATCTTCCTCTAAAATCTGGTTGTTGAATGTGTTGAATTCCTTAGGCAATAAAGGGGGGGATGGGTGCTTTTATTTTTATTCATGTATCATTACAGGACATGTAGGAACCTTAGAAAGTTCAAGATGGTCTAGGATCAAAGTTGTGTTTCAGAAGATAAGAAGATGCTGAGACTTTGATCAGAGTTTGGAATTCCTCAAATTCATTGGAGATTGTCAAAAATTATATCTTTGTGTTTGTATATGTGTGTGTGAGGGAGAAAGAAGGGGGTGAGGTTGAGAGAGAAAAACTGTTATGTCTCTCTAATTAGATAGGAAGCTTGCAAAGGTAAGGAAATATGTATTGTTCACTGTTATGTCTTCAAAAATTTACAAAATGCCTAAGACAAAATAGAAGCTCAATTAATAATACTTGAACACTTAATGGTCAATTAATAACACTTGGATGAACCTATAGTAAACATATTATCTAAGAGCTGTACAACATAATTTAAATTCTATTCATTTTTTCCATTTCTACAAGATAATTTTATTTAAAAAATCAATTACTATTATTGTACTCCATCAGTTCCTATTTCTTTTAACTATGGAGAGGGTTTGCATAATCCAGACCTTAGTTGGGTTAGACACTGCTAAATTTTGCATTTAGAGCAAGAACTAAGCAGCATGACTCACTAGTTATGTTTTATTTTTATGCAATTCTATACCCAGATATTTTTGTTTTATCAGCGGCTCTTGTAATGGTAGAGGACTGTTGACATCAAGCTTTCCCCAACTCAGTTGCATTAGTTGTCAGTTAACCACCTTATCTATGTATTAGTTGCCCATTGTTTTGATTTTTGTGTAATAATTTATTGTTTAGGGATTCTACAATTTGTTTTTTCATTCATTACTTGATGAACATTTCTGGGTCATAATCCAATGCATTTATTTATTTACTTATTTTTACTCAAAATTTTCTAATGTTAGCCCATAGGAGCTTTTTAAAGTTGTTTTCTGTGCCATTTAAGCATATCTCCAGACTTTTTTGAATATTTCCTTATTCTCATACAGCACAAGATGCTTCTAATCATCAGGTGAATCAACCACTTCAAGAATCTCTGATTCCATTTACTAGACAATGCATGGTTTTTCTTTTCATTCACTTAAAAGGATTTAGTTCACTTATTCATGAAAAACTAGTTTCTAATTTTGAATAAGTCCAATTTATCTATATTTTTCTTGTAAAGGGTACTGTGACACAAAACAAACCTTTTTTCTAATACATGGCTATGAAGATTTTTCTCTATATATTATATAATTCATGAATTACAGTTTTACATTTTAGATTTCAGTCTATCATTCATATTGATTTAACGTTTGCATAAGTTGAGATGTATGCATTGAAGTTCCAGTTAGTTAAGCGCCACTGGTTGAGTGAACAAAACTTTCTCTAGTGAGTTTCTTTTGCATTGTTATTAATGAATAGCACACTGTATGTTATGTGTCTATTTATGTGCTCTCTAATCGGTTCTATGTTATTATTTTGCCCAGAACATGATAATACATGTAGAGCAGAGCACTGTGTACCAGTTACTAATGCCAGAAGACTCTCACAATATGGAGGATAATGAAGATCGTCACAATACCAGCCACCAGGAATAGAAGTGCAGATACTTCTGCCTACTGTCTCCTGGTATTGGAGTTACCAACAAAACACAAGTCAAGTACTTGGTGGAAAATTACTTTACTCACAAAAAGATACAGAGCAAGATCAGTTTCAATAGTGGACATCCGCCACCACATTCCCTCCTGGAAGACAATGCAGGGAAAGTGGCCTATGAGCACCCCATTAGTGCTGTGGTAGAGGGATCTTGACACCTCCTCTGGGAAGTCTGAAATATCAAAAACTAGGGGCATGCCTGAGGGCCACTGAAACACAATGCTTAAGCAGAACAAAGCCATACTCATTGAGTCTGAAACAGTAAGACACTTTCTCATTAAATCTAAACCTAGGACAGGTACTGCCTTTCCCAATACAACAGATTTTAGTAAATCCTCCAAATTTGTTTTACTTTGTTCCACTTGTTTCGGTAATTATCTATGCTGTCCCTTTCTATATAAAATTAGCATAAGCTAGTCAATACAACAAAAGTACATACAGGGAATTAGATTGGGTTTGCATTCATTCTATAGGTCAATTAGAGAATAATAAACATTATAAAAATAGTGAATATTCCATTCCATGAAATCGATATATTTATTCATTTACTAAGACATTTTTGATTTCTTAGTCAGCATTTGTAGATAACATGCAAATCCTGTATTTTTGTTAACTTTATACCTACATATTTTATTTTTCCTGATGCTATTGTAACTATTACTTTAAATATTAATTTCCATGTGCCTATAGTCCCAACTTCTTGGAACACTGAGGCAAAAGGCTCACTTAGGCCCAGGAGGGAGTTTGAGTCTAGCCCGGGCAACACAGAACCCCACCTCTAAAAATTAAATTAAGTTAAAATAAAAAAAATTTCCAGTTGTTCATGCCCATTATGCAAATATGTAATTGAACTAGTACCCTGGAACATTCCAAAATTATTTTACTAAATCTGGAGATTTTGTTATAGATCTATAGACTATGAATACATATGCAAATATCTTGCTTATATAAATAGACTTATTTTACCATTTTTATTCTCTATGATTCTTATTTCTTTGTCTTGTTTTATTTCACTTACTAGGACTTTTGAAACTAGTGAGAGAGATCAACATTGCCTTGATCCTGATCTGAAGGGATAAGTTTACATGTTCTTTACTCATGTGTTGAGTTGGTTGATGAGCTTGTTGAATGCATACTTCATCATTTTTACTGTGTTTTTTATTTCTAACATTTTCATTAGACTTTTGTATTTACAGTTTCTACCAGTCCATTGGTAATCACACATCTAATCTTTTGTGATATTCACTTTTTCCATAATTGTATTTAACAAATTAATCAGTTTTTTAAATTTTCTGAAGAGATTATTACAACTTCTGTGTCATATCTAAGTCTAGTTTAGTTGGTTGCTTTGTCTTACAGCTCTCTGTTACTTTTTTGTGTGCCTTGTATTTTGGCTAAAATGTATACAACTTTTGTTACTAACAAAAATAGGCTATCTCTTCTATTTATGTATGTTTTTATGTTTCCCCACAATATAATATTTGATTACAGCAGATTTTAGTGAATCTTGGAATAAGAAAGAAAGTTTGTTTTTTTTTTCCCCACTTGTTTTGATAATTCTAGTTAGTTTTCATTACTGATATGGACATTGTATGACATTTAAACAGATTTAACTAATATATTTTTTCTAATAGTATAAAGTAATTTATAAAATTAGAACTTCATATTCCAGTGTGGAATTGTGGACATCTTTTCTTGTCCTGGCCTAAAACCATTTGTGCCCAAATACAAATCATGTATATCACAATGCAGGAAAAAAAACGTTTAAAGAATTTCTGCAAAGTATTAGAGCTTCCTGGATGTCATAAGAAATTATGGAAGGTTGTTTCTTTTAATGCTTTAATTAGAGACTAGAGGAAATACACAAATATAAAAGCAAAGTGTTTTTATATACTGTTTTATATATCTTATATACTTATTTTTCCATTGAAAATAATAAACAATTTGCTGTTTATTATTTTATCTCTAGACATTAGCTCAGAGCCTGCAATTCTGTAATTGGCTAATAAGCACTTACTGAATGAACAAATGAATGCATGTGTGAATATATGAAGCCATGAAAGAAGTAGGTTTTTGCAAGATTTCAGAGGCATATAAGTGACAGATTAGTGAATCAGGAACATAAGATAGCTACAACATAAAAGTATATCACAGAAAAACATGAAATTCTGACTGGGTGCAGTGGCTCATGCCTGTAATCCCTGCACTTTGGGAGGCCGAGGCGAGTGGATCACCTGAGGTCAGGAGTTAGAGACCAGCCTGACCAACAGGGTGAAACCCTGTCTCTGCTAAAATACAAAAATTAGCCAGGTGTGGCGGTGCAAATCTGTAGTCCCAGCTACTCGGGAGGCTAAGACAGGAGAACTGCTTGAACCTGTGAGGCAGAGGTTGCAGTGAGCTGAGATTGTGCCGCTGTACTCCAGCCTGAGCGACAGAGTGAGACTCCGTCTCAAAAAACAAAGAAACAAACAAACAAACCATGAAATTATAATTTTATGAACGATTTTATACTATTAGAAAAATATGTTAGTTAAATTTGTCTGAATATCATTAGCCAAAAAAAAAAAAAAAAAAAAAAAAAAAGTATCACTGAGAAACCATTCCCTTGTACATTTCTTGGAAAACTTGAGAGTAATTTCACAGTCTCCATAATATGGAATAGTTAGAAAACTCTGGAATGCATCAAACTTCAGTGATTTACCTTAAAAAAAATAAAGTTGTGTTTTTTTGTTTGTTTGTTTGTTTTTTGAGACGGAGTCTCGTTCTGTTGCTCAGGCTGGAGTGCAGTGGTGCAATCTCCACTCACTGCAAGCTCCGCCTCCCAGGTTCATGCCATTCTCCTGCCTCAGCCTCCCAAGTAGCTGGGACTACAGGCTCCGGCCACCAGGACCAGCTAGTTTTTTTTGTATTTTTTAGTAGAGACGGGGTTTCACCGTGTTAGCCAGAATGGTCTCGATTTCCTGACCTCCTGATCCGCCCACCTGGGCCTCCCAAAGTGCTGGGATTTCAGGCATGAGCCAGCACGCCTGGCGAGAATAAACGTTTTAATATTAAAGTACTACATGCGTAAAAATTGTATTACCCATATATAACGTTATTTCTTTTTGAAAGATCCATTGGGCAATTTGGCAACTAGGGTGAGTTGGGGAAACAAAAATAGACCAAACAAAATCAAAAGGCAAAGGGCAAAGCAAGAGTAAAAACTGATGAAAATCATGAATTACAAGTAGGATTTTGTGATGTCTCTAACTTTATTAGCATGCAATAAATGTAGTTTCGTCATCTTCAAGGCTAATAAAAAGAGTTGTTGATTCTCTGAAATATGATTCTCAGAGAATATGATTCTCTGAAAAAAAGGGAATAAAGGATTGAGTCTATCACTTGAAAGAGAGAAGAGGGAACGTTATCTCAGCCAGGTGAACTAAGTTGAATATTTTTGACAAGATAGAAATATTTAAGTTTTTATGTTATTATATAAAATTTCTGGACTTATATCAGAAGCAGACAGTCAAATATCGATAAACAAAGCCTCTCTCATGATGTAAATAACAATGATGCACTAAATTAAATAACAAATAAATAATATTCGTTTCCTGAGTGTCTCTTCTCTGCTCTTAGGTAAAATAATTGCATATTTTCTTTAACATTTATTCAAACATTCAGCAAGTTATTGTTGGGTCCCCTTCACTGTCTGGTAGTCCTATAAGAATATTTGAAAATCGCACATATTGTATTTAATAATGGCTGTGACTAAATAACAAATTAAGTTTTATAGTAAAAGGTAAAAAAGCAAGTGATTAATTCAAAAAGGACATTCCAATTAGATTTGTGGATGAAATTTCAGAGAGATGTCACATAGACACCAGCCATTTACCTATTTTAACCATCTTGTATATAAAACATTTTTCTGTAAAACAAAGAAACCATGTTAAAAATTAGGTATCCAGTTAACAGGTTCTAGTTTCTATACATGAAGAGGAACTTTTGTCTTCAAATTTGTTTCAAACTTATATGCATGAAGGAAAAATACATGTGTTATCACAAACACATTTTTGTACTTAGTACCCCACCCCACAGAAATACAAACTACCATCAGAGAATACTATAAACACCTCTACACCAATAAACTAGAAAATCTAGAAGAAATGGATAAATTCCTGGACACTTACACTCTCCCAAGACTAAACTAGGAAGAAGCTGAATCCCTGAGTAGACCAATAACAGGTTCTGAAACTGAGGCAATAATTAATAGCCTACCAACCAAAAAAAGTCCAGGACCAGATGGATTCACAGCCGAATTCTACCAGAGGTACAAGGAGGAGCTGGTACCATTCCTTCTGAAACTATTCCAATCAATAGAAAAAGAAGGAATCCTCCCTAACTCATTTTATGAGGCCAACATCATCCTGATACCAAAGCCTGGCAGAGATACAACAAAAAAAGAAAATTTTAGACCAATATCCCTGATGAACATCGATACAAAAATTCTCAATAAAATACTGGCAAACCGAATCCAGCAGCACATCAAAAAGCTTATCCACCATGATCAAGTGGGCTTCATCCCTGGGATGCAAGGCTGGTTCAACATACACAAATCAGTAAACGTAATCCATCATATAAACAGAACCAAAGACAAAAAACACATGATTATCTCAATAGATGCAGAATAGGCCTTTGACAAAATTCAGCAGCGCTTCATGCTAAAAACTCTCAATAAATTTGGTATTGAAGGGACGTATCTCAAAATAATGAGAGCTATTTATGACAGAACCACAGCCAATTATCATACTGAATGGGCAAAAACTGGAAACATTCCCCTTGAAAACTGGCACAAGACAGGGATGCCCTCTCTCACCACTCCTATTCAACATAGTGTTGGAAGTTCTGGCCAGGGCAATCAAGCAAGATAAAGAAATAAAGGATATCCAATTAGGAAAAGAGGAAGTCAAACTGTCACTGTTTGCAGATGACATGACTGTATATTTAGAAAACCCCATCGTCTCAGCCCCAAATCTCCTTCAGCTGATAACCAACTTCAGCAAAGTCTCAGTGTACAAGATCAATGTTCAAAAATCACAAGCATTCTTATACATCAAATATACTTATCTATTAAAATTCATTAGGGTGCAATTTACTTGTGTGAACGGTTGTTCTCTTATTTGCCACTTTTTGGTAAATAGTATGAGTTTCAATTCATTTTTGAATGTGAATAGTTAAAAAGAATTTCACAAAAATTTTTTGCTCACAGCATCATATTCTAGCAGCATATTAATCCATCCTTAATAGTGCTTGTAAGAAAATACCAATAAAGCTGCTTTGCTTTTTTTTCTTGTGTATATTTTTGTGTTTGTCAGAAAGCCGGTGGTAGCTTATGTAGCTGGAAACTTCTGAGCAAATTACTTGCTTGTTAATTAGTGGTTTCAACCTAAAATATGATTTCCTCATAGGAGTGTGGATATATAATTATATATTTCCCTATATGAGTGTACAGATATATTTTATATTATATATAAGTATATATTTTTATATAAACATATACTATATAATATATAAATTATAAATATATGTAACTATATATTTATATATGTGTATATATATTTATATATATTTACACACCCCATACAATAGTGCAGAATTTGGGCTTTGGAAATTGATGGCAATTTTTTCTTTTTTAAAAATTTCCTGTTTTAAAATTTAATTTTTAAATTAACAAATAATAATTGTACATATTCATGAGTTACACAGTGATGTTTCAATAATGTAATGTATATTGATCTGATAAGGGCAATTAGCATATCCATCATCTCAAATATTTGTCATTTATTTGTGTTGGGAACATTCAATATTCTCCTTCTAGCTATTAGAAACTATATATTATTGTTAACGATGATCATCCTACAATGGTGTAGAACACTAGAATTCATTCCTCCTATTTGGCTGTAATTTTATAACTTCTAACAAATCTCTCCCTATCCCCTAGCTTCCCCTTCCCAGCATCTCGTATCTTCTGTTCTACTTTTTACTTCTATGAGATCAACTTTTTTTAGCTTCTACATATGAGTGAGAACATGTTGTTTTTAACTTTCTGTTCCTGGCTTATTTCACTTACCATAATGTCCTCCAGTTCCTGGATGACAGCTCTTTCTTCTGACAATGTACTTACACCTAGAAAATAATGAGAATGTTGGAAATTACATTTGTATGATAATTATATTTCTAATTCTAAATACTAGGAACACTATTTTCTCTTCCTTATATTCTGACTGTGGGGACCACTCATTCCCCTATTGAGTGGAAGAAATGACCAGTGCTAAAAGGAATATTCAGGACCCAATGTAATTTACATTCGTATGGCGGAAGGGAAGTTAGGAAACAGAGAGATAATTAAAGAGAAAAAATGGCAGAAAATAAATTGATTAGTGTCTCCGCTCTTTCCTAAGTATCAAAAAATGTTAAATAGGAAATAAGTTAAGAAATGATGTCTGGCCTAACCATCTCATTGTACAGAAGCTGAAATTGTTGTCCAGTAATGTCAGACTTTCCCAAGACCTGTGTGGACTTAATAGAAAAAGGAGTCTCATAAACAGCTCTCCTCAGTGTCCTCTCTTGTCATATATTGCTTCTTTGAATTAAGAGAAGCAAATTATCTAAGTGATTTGAATGAGCATTATAATAAAAATTAATGAATATTAACTCTTTTAAGTTAACAAATTCTGACACTTAAAATTTTTATATTAGCTCTGTATAGTCTCTGTAAAACAGCAGTGCCGTGTGCCCTAATAAGCAATAACTTAGATTTTTATTGCATTTGTCTAATACTGTGATTTTTGGTTTAGTTCATAAACATTATCTTATTTTATCATCACTATCACAATCTGAGATTTTATAATCTTCTTGATTCTATGACGATTCAGAGATGCAGAAAAGCTAAGAGAATTAATCTAATTTCACACAGAATCTATAGGTCTCAAACCCTGGGTCATATGATGCAACATTTTTCTTTACACTGCTGCCAGATTATATTAGCTAGGGGGTTAAAATAGTGTAGTCAGTGACCAGGTACTCCTCCTTAGTTAATAATTCATATTTTGTATATTCAAAGATTCACCTGACATCGTTTCAAAGAACCCTATGAATGAGACCCTGACAATATGAGGTACCATCAGGAACATGAATAAGTACCACATGGAGCCCCTTCTTTTAGAAATTGACATTCTCTATTTGATAGTACAATACTTAGACAAGTAAAACACTAATCTACAAAAAAAGTGCAAAATACAGTTCAAGATAATAGCATAATATATGGCAACAAAGGTGTAATTAAATATCTAAGTGATTTCACAGATTTCCCAATTAGTTCTGACACTTTATCTGCAATCAAAAATGTATGAGAGTTCTGGTTGTTCCTAACCTTTAACAACATTTGATGTTATATTTTTCTAAATTCTAATGTTTTCTAAATTCTAATGTAATAGTGTTTCAATGTAGCTTTGCATTTGATAATCTTTGAAGCTATTATAAATGGCATCATTGAGTATTGCATTTTCCAAATTGTTGTTGATAGTTTATAGTAAATACTGTTGATATATTTATGTATATTAATATCGCACTTAAGAATTTTGATAAATTTGCATCTTAATTATAATAATGTATCAATAGATTTGGAATTTTTAATATATATCATCTGTGAATAATTATGAATTTGTTTTTCACTTCTATTCTTTTTACATTTTTATCAAACAATTTTTTTTCATCAAAAGAGTGAAGTATTTGAAACACCACCTTGAAAAACAAAAGAATTTACAATTCATTATCTGTATCAGCATGGCAGCATCCCTCAAAGCAAAAACACATTTAAAAGGAAAGGAAGAAGAGTAGTTGGTAATTAAAAAACATATATTAAGAACGCCTCAAGGAAGTGTCCAATGTCTAATTATCTGTGTCCTTAGGAGAAGACAGAATGACTTATGATGGAAGCACCTGCAGTCTTCTTCTTGAGCTGTGGGCTTCAGGGGAATCTAAGAGTTCCTGGCAAAGAGGAGCTAATGAAGACTGACATTGATCAATAAAGTCATGGGGTTAAAAGAGCAACAATAGGAATACCTTAAAGTTGTACTCAGAAGATAGGAGCTGTCTCTGCTTTCTTTCAGAAACATCATTATTACCTTGAATCAGAGCCTGTCAGAAGCATTTTGCACAACAATTGTAAGAAGAGACTGAAGCTTCAGAAACACTTTTACATAGGTGTTACACTTCAGAGATTTTATAAATCCAGAGAAAATAATTGACCGAAATATTAAGATATGCCTTAATCTGTTTTTTTTTTTTTTTTTTTTTTTTTTAGTCTTTTGACAGAGTTTTGCTCTCATTGCCCAGGCTAGAGTGCAATGGCGCGATCTCAGCTTGCCACAACCTCCACCTCCTGGGTTCAAGCGATTCTCCTGCCTCAGCCTTCTGAGTAGCTGGGATTACAGGCATGCACCATCACTCCCAGCCAATTTTGTACTTTTATTAGAGAACGGGTTTCTCTATGTTGATCAGGCTGGTCTCAAACTCCTGACCTCAGGTGATCCATCCGCCTTTGCCTCCCAAAGTGCTGGGATTATAGGCGTGAGTCACTGCGCCCAGTAAAAGGTCACACCTTTAAGCAACAACTTTGAATATTCCATTAAATTACCATTCCTTTTATAGCCAGAGGTTTGTACTGAATAAAGTAGAACATCTGTCAGTACAAGCAGACAATAGTCAAACATACACTGTCCGTTTCTCATTCACAGTGATGAACTATTTCCTCCTACATGAACAGACACCTATAAGAAGTAATCCATTGCTTAGTGATACTACTCACCTTCTTTTTGACAGAAGTAGAGAACAGAAACTCCTTGTGCATACAAGTTATGTAAGAGGCCATGGCTATTATTCTGACATTAGTTATGTTAGACTACAACTGATGCATACCTGTTTAAAGAGAAAATATTGCTTGTTACATTCACTTTATTCAGCATAGAGAAGAAACACCAAAGTAGGTACACAGTTGAGTAGTTTTCACAAGAAATAACATCTATATCTACAGTTTAAAACAATGAGTTATTTGCTCACACTTTTGCAATATTTGTGGATCATCTGGCTGGTATTTCTGCTGGTCTTGTCTTTTGTCTCTTTTATAGTTTTAGGTATCTGGTAGCTTGACTGGGGCTGGATGACCCACAAAAGTCTCACTCACATTTCTGGTGGTTAGTTGTGGCTGCTGTTTGGATGACTTATTCTTCTTTCATTGGCCCAGCCAGCAGGTTAGCCTGTAGGAGAATATAGCAGTAACAGCATTCTAGAAGCAAATCCTGATGCTTAGGTGCTTATTAATTTTCTACTTGCCTCATTTTTTTTTTTGTCATTGGCCAAGCCAAATCACATGGCCAAAACCTTAGTCAATGTGTAAAAGTATGGATACAGGAAGGTATGACTCATTGGGGGCATCCATTAAATTAATAATCTACTATAATGCCTCAGTATACATAAGACTGGTATATATGTAAAAAGTGGTTTATTTTTCATATTTTTGTTCTGGTTTCATATACTTAATTTTTTTTTAGACTTACAGAAGAAAGGAAAACAAAAACTATAAAAAAAGAGTAAGGAGTGTCCCTATATGCTTCTCACCCACTTCCTGTAATGTTGACATTTATTTAGCCACAATACAATTAACAGAACTAAGAATTAAATATGAGTGCATATTAGTAACTAAAATGCATTCTTTATTCAGTATTCACTAACTTATATAGTCATACATTTTTCTCTTTCAGGATCCAATCCAGCATTCTATATTATTGCTTCCACCTAGTTTTCTCCAACCTGTGACAGTTTCTGAATCTTTCCCTGCCTTTCATGACCTTGACACTTTTGGAGAAAACTGGTCTGTTGTTTTGTACAATTTAGATTTGTCTGATGCATTTTCATCGTTAGATTAAGCATATGCCTTTTTGGCAAGAACACAGAAGTGATGTGTCTTTCTTAGTGTGTCCAATAGGAGTTACTTGATGTCAATAAGCAGTGATGCATTGACCTTAACCTTGATCACTTGGTCAAGTTGGTGCCTTCTGGGTTTCTCCATGGAAAAAAAATACCTCTCTCCTTTAGTGCATGTTTGAAATCAACTGAATTTCCAAGGAGAAAGGAAAAACGAGTTAAAAATATCTTTAGTTTAATTTTACTAAACACTTTTCAACTTAATTTCTTAATGTAGTCTCACAATATGTAGGGGGAATGTAACCTACTTTCCCCAAATATCTTTCTATTTCTATTTTGGAATATTGTCTTACAATGTTTTTTTTTATTTGACAATTTCCACTAGAAGTAGATTGTCCCTCATCTTAAATTGTAATACTTTTTTCTTCCCTACCACTAAGACTTTACATAATTAGGTTTCTGCTCTACATATTCTTAAACCTCTGTTAACATACTATCAAAGATCACCCAATTAAATAGTATAAGGCATTTACTTATGATAAATGTGACTCTACAGATTAGTTATATGAAAGACCCTTGCAACAGTGTTCGATAGTGACTTATCCAAACAACCTTTATATGTCTTTTGACATTTTGCATTTAGGCACGTTTGTCTTGCAAGCACAGGCAATGACTGTTGTTTTGTTTCATTTTGTTTTTCAGTTCTGGACTATCTTTTCAAGCTTTATTTATTTATTTATTTATTTATTTTGTAATAAACAAGTTTGGCAGATAGAAATAGCGTTTCTCTCTGGAGCAGTGTTCAGCCTTGCTTACTGACCTTTTATAACATATTTATATTCTGAGCTCAGAGTTCTTCTTCTGTAACGCAATTCACTGTATGTTCAGATGTCATTTGACTCTGTTTGCATTTCCTAGTAGGAAGTCGGACACAGCCTGCCGGGCGCAGTGGCTCATGCCTGTAATTCCAGCACTTTTAGGGGCTGAGGCGGACGGATCACCTGAGGTCGGGAGTTAGACACCAGCCTGACCAACATGGAGAAAACCCGTCTCTACTAAAAATACAAAATTACCCAGGTGTGGTGGCACATGCCTGTAATCCCAGCTACTCGGGAGGCTGAGGCAAAAGAGTCGCTTGAACCCAGGAGGCGGAGATTGCGGTGACCTGAGATCATGCCATTGCACTACAGCCTGGGCAACAAGAGCAAAACTCCGTCTCAAAAAAAAAAAAAAAAAAAAAAAAAAAAAAAAAAAAGAAGTTGGACACGGTGAAATGGTACAAGCAGATGCTAATTCACATGCTACTGCTATTGCTGTAATAGTCCTTTATTTGTGACCCGGGGATGTCATGGCTTCCAGAAAGGTAAAATCTCAAACTCTGCACAAGCCTTGAGCTGCCTGTTAGTCTTTTCTCTCGGTCTCCTTGGAGCCTCTCAAGCTGAAGAAGGACATACACAGAGGAGATTAATGCCAACTGGAAGTGCCAAACTCTGGAGGAAACAGGTTAAAATAATTTTGTGGTATATTTTTTTAAAAAAAGGAAGCATTTGGATTCATGGAAAAACAAGGACTTCTTGAAATTATGTATTTTCAACCAGAAAACAGTAAAAATTTAGCTTTTTTCCTATATGTTATTTTATTCTATAAGAGATAATATAGCACATTTTATTTTAATTAGTTTTTAAAAATTTCCCTAATACTCATAAAAAACTAAATAATAAAATTTTGATACTGGAGTTATTGAAACATATCATTCTCTCTCAACTCCTCATCCCTTTAGCAGTAAACACTGCTGATGATGCAGTGTTTTCCTGTGCATAAAAATTCATATAAGCATATCTGAATATCAACAATTTTTAGTTAACATTCTTACGTAACTGTGTCCATGCTTTATAAGCTTATTATGTTTTCTTCCCGACTTAATATCTTGGAGACATTTTGTGTTAATATATTTGGAGCTACTTATTGTTAAAATTGCTGCTAATATTGTTCAATGTATTTAACTATTCCCCATCTTATACATTCACATCTGTGCACACACAAACACACATGAATGCATTTGATAGATGATACTGTGTGAATTAATTTGTAAGCAACCTGCTCATTTAATCCTTTCATTTGTTTTTCTGATTCAATATAAAACAGTATTACTTTCCAAATTCTCTATTAATTATAATTTGTTAATACATTGTTCTCAATTTTTCACTACCATGAGCAACGCTAAAATGATAATCTTTGATCAGATATTTATTTGCAGATATTCAAGAGCACCTAGAGAAAATAATCCCAGCAATAGAATTTCTTGTTCAAAACACTGGTATTTTAAAATGACATTGTAGGTAGTAATTTTATTTATTCTTTTAATAAAGTTATTCTTTGAATTAATTTTTGCCTTAATATAATGACCAAAATATCCTGTACGATATGGAATAAAAGTAGATTTGGGGGCATTCTGATTAGTTCCTGTTTTTAAATGTAATATTGTGTTATTTTCTATTTAGAATAATGCTTACTCAAATTTGATTTTCTAAGTACCATTTTTATCAGATTAAGAAGACTTCATGATTTACCTAGATTTTCTTGAATTTTTGTCCCAAATTAAAGTTGACATTTACTAAATCATTGTTGTGCATTTATGTAGACAATTATACAGGTTTTAGTTTTAGTTTTGCTCGTGTAAAATCATCCTTGACTTTCTCAGATAAATTCAACATGATTTTTTAATATATATACAATATTATATTTTTGTTTAGAATTGTCTATGTATATGCTTAGACTGATGTACTACTTTATCTTACTCTAATCACTGATTTGGCATAACTACTACACCAAAGTCTTCAGATTAGTTCGGACGTATTTCCCCTTTTTCTAGTATCTGAAGGTTTCATATGCCTTTGCAATAATCTCTTCTTTGTAAAACTTAGAATAATTTAATTGTAAAATTGTAAAAATAAAACAAATGAAATATAAAAGCAAATTCAATTTGATCATAAAACACAAAAAGATAAGGAAAAAATGAAATACACTATATTGTTAAGTTTTTAAAAAGATGATTATAAAGGGCTTATGAATTGTATTAAAATTATAGGTACGTGTATTGTATAAGAAGAGACATATGCTGTAACATCTCATAATCCTGTATTGAAGTCATGAACTCCAGTTCTTTTTGTGACTTATTACATTATTAGCCTCTAAGACTTGATTTTCTTATTTATTCAATAATATTAGCTCTAAGGTCATTGTAAAGTTAAAATAAAACAACCTTTGTAGAACAAATGTCACAGTTCTTGGCACACAGGATATACTCAATAAATGTCGACTTTTTCTTCTATTATATATATTTTTTCATTACCAAAGTCTGAATTAATGCTGCCTTTAGGCTCAGAAAATGCTATTCATTAGTTCAAAAAATATTTTTGAAAGGTTAACACCATTTGTCAAGTCTATTCTAAATCATTTGAATATTTCATTCAATGATTCTATTGAACATGTAAAAAAAAAAAACTGAAGAAGTACTTGTTATGTCTTTTGCAGATCTGCATTTCCAAACAACCACCAAAACTAGCTGGGTTTAAGGTAGCTGCTTACACTACAGACCTGTTACACATATTCCAACCCCATAGTGTTAGGGTTTACAAGGATAATATTTGTGAATTTTCACATTCTATGCAGCGGTCACAATGAAGTCCTCTAAAGGCATACTTTGACGGAATCAATTTGGACATTTATGATGGCTCAAAACAAGGTCCCAAGCAATGAGAGTACGTTAGTGTAGATCACCAATATAAATAGAACAGCTATCATATCATATCAGTTCTGCCCACAGCACTTGAGTAGGAGAAGTTCTGAAATAAGATCATCAGGAACAAAGAAAGGAGTATTTCAGAATATATTCAGTTGATTCCAAATATAGCCAATCCTGCTTGATTGAATGTTTGCAAAATTCAATTCTCTCTTTGCAGATTCAGGTACAGCAGGTCTTTGAATAACAGTCATTTCATTCAACATTGTTTCCTTATAACACTGATGAGAAAAAAAGTATATATATGTTTGTGTGTGTGCGTGTGTGTGTGTGTGTGTATTCCCACTAGGGTTCACTGTCTGGGTGGAGTCTGCAAGTTTTCCCCCATGTCTGGATGGGCTTTTTTCTGGGTACCCAGGTTTCCCCAACATTCCAAAGTTATGCACATTCAGTTCACTGGAGGATCTAATGGTCCCAGTCGGAGTGAGTGTGGGGGTGTCTGTGAGTGCACCTGGTGATACTACCTGTCTAGGGATGGTTGCTTCCTATCTGGTGTCCTAAGCTGCAGGGAGAAGCTCAGGTCACCTGCAACCCTGAACTGGAATAAGCAGGTAAATCATTACCTTATGTGCTTTTATACTGATACTTTTATTCATCTTTCTTAGATACATGTATAGCTCACATTTATTTTGAGGTTTAATATTAGAAGTTATTTGGTCATTATTTACAAGTTGGTGATGTTTTTGTGACCATAAATATGCCATAGGAACATAACTCTTGTTATACCAATTAGCCTGTCAGGCTTTCCATATGCCCTTCAAGTTTCCACAAACCTATCAACATTAAGTGAGGACTTACTATATAAAGAATGTAGATTGTTAGAATTAAAGTTTTATCCTGAGAAAAAAAATGGCACCTACCATTCAGCTCTGTCACTTAGTTTATCAATTCTTTAGAAATATTTAAATATTCATTCAGTTCTATTGTGTATTATATACTATTGTCTTTGTGTGTATCATACATGTTTTTATTCTAGAGATTCTATTTGGTTCTGTCTTATTTTAGCTGACCCCCAACTGAGTTGCTCCAAATGCTGCAGCAATGAAGTTCTCACAAGGGAGTTCTTTGGGATTCTAAAGAAAGAAGCAGTAAACTGCAGGGTGACCAATGCAAAGTATGTATTAGACGAGCTTACAAAGTACTGCAGCATATCCTCAGGCAGACAAAGAGAAGCGGATGCTCTTCCCCAGTATGTCTGCAGCAATGGCGTCAGGGTATGGAGTTTATACGCAAGCTTAAAGAACTTGGCTCAGGGCACAGGCCGGTTTCTTTAAGTGTTTTGATCAACATCCTAAATATCTTTATCACTTGGTTCAAGGCGCCAGCTTGGGTTCAAGCCTGACAGGAAAAGGGGGCAGCTGGCGAAGTCACACAGTGCTTAAGGCATTCGGTGTTTCTTAGGACACAGAAAGAAAGTGGGAAGGACTAGAGGACCCTACAGCTTGTGTTTTCAACTTAAAATAATTATTTTCAATGGATCCTTACCTGTTAGCCATCATTTCCTTCCTCTATTGTTTCTTCAAAGATACTGATTTCTACCCTTTATATACGTCAGTTCTTAAAAATCGAAATCTGTTGCTGTTTCTGACTCTGACAGAGAGTAAATGGTTATCTCCTGCATTTTTCAATTTTTTTTAGTTCATGTTTTATTGAATTAATCGATGGGGGAGCCAATGGGTCTGAATTGGGAATATCTTCCTTTAGAAATGTTCTGTATTGTTTCTGCCAGAAGTTAGGGGAGATATTTGCTTATAGCTGGGATCATAGTTTTATATAATTTTATCTGTATTATTAATTTCATAAGTACTTTCTCATATTCTAACTACCCCTGAATAAACATAATTTTTAATGGTTGATTAAAATTCTTAATGCAAGTACAACAATTAAAGTAAGCATTCTGTTCTTGTTGGATACTTTCATTGTTTTACTATTACAAACAAAAACATAATGCTATTATTCATTATGTTTCACTTGAATTATTTTCTCATGTTGGATGTAAAAGTAACTAGGGCAGAGGTAATAAAGCATTTTGAGGTCTTTGACTGTAAAACTGCTATTCAAAGATTACACAAATTTACATTCTTGTAAGCAGTGTATCAAAGTGATCATCTCAGCCTTCTCTTGCTCTGATGGCTAATTTGTAGGTTAAAGAGGGTATTTATTAGACTTTAAAGTGCTATGTATATAGCACTTCAACTATATATATATACACACACACATATATACATATGGTACTTTAAATTTGACTTTTGTTATTTCTAAATTTTTAATGAAGTTGAACATTTTCCTTATATGGTATCCATTATTTATTTTTTTCCAGTATTGAATAATTCTTGTTATACTGTTATCTTAAATTGGCTTTACTTTTTGTTTGTTTACTATTAACTTTATCTTTCCTCAGATCTTGATGGAAAGTTCAAGACAAAATCAGTTTAAGAATTTAGAAAATCGTATTGCTTCTCGGCCTTTTGGCTAAGATCAAGTGAAGAATTTAGAAAATCTTGGGACTTCTTTATTCCATCTGTGCATACAGTGCTATTTATAATTTGGGGGTTTTGGGCTTCTGGTTTGTATTATATTTAGTTTTATATAAGTCAGAGACTATATGCCTAAATCAACATATGCCCAGTGCTTGAATGGTGGGCTCAATTTTTTCCAGTGAAAATATATTGCTTTGAAAACAAAGTAACTGACTCAATTTTATGATGGCTAAATACAAATTTCTTAAATTTTATACTTTCTCTGGTGATCAATATTGATGTTTTAAAATTAATATCATGCCCTTAAAAACTGATCCTTATATCAACTGCATTGGCATGTTTTTGTTTGTTTGTTTCTTTAGAGACAAAGTCTTGCTGTGTCACCCAGGCTGGAGTGCAGTGGCACAATCTTGACTCACTGCAATCTGTGCCTCACGGGTTCAAGCGATTCTCCTGCCTCAACCCCCTGAGTAGCTAGGATTACAGGGACACGCCACCACGCCTGCCTAATTTTTGTATTTTTACACCAAATGGAAGTTTCAAAGGCTTATGGCTTATGCTTTCTGGAATGGCAGCCCAAACAGTACCTGGCACCCTGTGAGCTGTGGCTGGAGCCAGAATGTCTAGGATACATGGGGCACTGTCTTGAAATGGCACCAGTCAGTGGTACCTCAACCTGGCCCCCCAAATTATGTTGTCTTCCTAGACCTCTGGGACTGTGATGCGGGAAGTAGTCTAGGAGATTTCTGAAATATCCTGGGGGGCTTTCTCCCCATTTTCTTGACTATTAGCACCTGACTCCCTTTTAGTTGTGCTAATCTCTCTAGCAAGTAATTGCTGTGCAGCACCCTTGAACTTCTTTCCTGAAAATGCTTTTTCCTTTCTTACCACATGTCCAGGCTGCAAATTTTCTGATATTTTACACTTTATTTCCTTTTTAATAATAAATTTCACTTTCAGGCTTTTGCTTTCCTACTTTATCTGATCATAAGCTGTTAAAAACAGGAAAACCACTTCTTGAAGGTTTTGCTGCTTTGTAACTTCTTCTGACAGATACCCTGGGTCATAAGTTTACCCCTCCACAAAGCCCCAGAGCATGAACACGATGCATCCAAGTTCTTTGCTATGGAAAAATATGGGTGACCTTGGCTCCGGTTTCCAATAAATTCCTCATTTCAATCTGTGACCTCATCAGCAAGGCCTTCACTGTGTATATGCTATCTACATTTTTTAATCACAATCACCTAACCAGTCTTTAAGAATTTCCCAACTTTCTCTGCTCTTCTGAGTCCTCAAAACTTTTCTAACCTCTACCCATTAACTCAGTTTCAAAGCTACTTCCACATTTTCAGGTATCTTTACAGTAATGCCGTACTCTTTGTTACCAATGTTCTGTCACAGTTCATTTGTGTTGCTATAAAGAAATGTCTGAGGCTAAGAAGCTTATACAAAAAAAAAAAAAAGTTTTATTTGACTCAGAGTTTTACAGGCTGAATAAAAACGATTGTGCCAACATAGCTTCTGGTGAGGACCTCCAGCTTCTTTCATTGATGGTGGAAGGTGAAGGAGAACTGGTATACAGAGATTGCATGGTAAGCATGGAAGTGAGAGAGAGGCAGGAAATGTCAGCTTGTTTTTAACAACCAGTTTTCATGGGAAATAATAGAGCAAGACTCATTCATTACCATGAAGACAGCACCAAGACACATGAGGAATCAACCCCCATGACCCAAACTCTTCATATTGGACTCCACCTGCAACATAGGGGATCAAATTTCAACATGAAGTTTGGGGGCAAAACCATCTAACTATAGGGATTTCTTTTTGAGATTATTCACTGTTAGCATATGAAAGTGCTGCTGATTTTGTATGTAACAACTTTGCTGAATTCATTCATTCATTCTTTTTTGCTAGGATCTTCAGGTTTTTCTAAATATAAGATTACATCATCTGCAAACAAACATATTTGGACTTATTTCTTTCCAATTTTTTACGCCTTTTTATTTTTTCTCTTGCCTAATTGTTTTAGCAAAGACTTCCAGTGCTCTATTTAATTAAAGTTACAAAAGGCGAATATCATTGTCTTGTTCTAGATCTTAGAGGAAGACTTTCCACTTTTCCCCATTTGGTATGAGGTAGTTATATGTTTGTTATATATGGCCTTTATTGTTTTGAAGTGTGTTCCTTCTATACTCAGATTAAGAGTTTTTATCATAAAGATATGTTAAATTTATCAAATGCTTTTTTTACATTTAAATCATCTATTTAATCTATTGAAATCATCTATGGTTTTTGTTCTGGATTCTATTAATGCGCTGTGTCGTGTGTATTAATTTGCATATGGTGAACCACCTTGCATCACTGAGAGGAATCCCACATTTTTAATGTGTTGTGTTCAGTTTGATAGTATGTTGTTGAGGAATTTTGTATGTGTATACACCAGGGATATTGGTCTACAGTTTTCTACTTTTGTTGCATCCTTGACTACTTTTGATATCAGGGTAATGCTGGGCTCCTAGTATGAATTTCAAGGTATCTACCCCATTTAAATTTTTTTAGTTTTAACAGAATTTGTATTATTTCTTCATTAAATGTTTGGTAGAATTCGGGAGTAAAGCCACCAAATTTCATTGGAGCTTTCCTCATGTGAGACTTTTTATTACTACTTTGATTTGGGTAGTCATTATTGGTCTGCTGAGGTTTTCCATTTCTTCATGCTGCAATCTTGGTAGATAGCATATGTCTAGAAATGTTTGATTTGTTCAGTTTTCCAAATTGTTGGTGTACAGCTGTTCATGATAGACTCTAATGAGCATTTGTATGTCTGTCATATCAGTTGTTATGTCTTTGTTTTTATTTCTAGTTTTATTTACTGGGGTCTTCTCTCTTTGGTTACTAGTGCCACTAGTAGTTTGTCAGTTTTGTTTATTCCAAAAACCATAACTTTTTGTTTTGTCAATCTTTGGACTTTTAAATTTTCAAGTATAATTATTTCTGTTCTGACTTTTGTTGTTTACTTTATTCCACTAATTTTGAGTTGGTTTGTCTTTGCTGTTCTAGTTCTTTGAGGTGCATCATTAGGTTGTTTATTTGTAGGCTTTTAACTTTTTTGATGTAGACATTTATTGCTATAAACTTCCTTCTTATTACTGCTTTTTCTGTATCTCATAGATTTTTGTATGTTGGGTTTCCATTTTCATTTGTTTCAAAATTCTTTAAAATTTTCTTTTTAACTTCTTAATTGACCCAATAGTTGTTCAGGGGATTTTTTTTTTTCAAATTCCATGTGTTTCTATAGTTTCCAAAGTTCCTCTTGTTATTGATTTCTAGTGTTACTACATTTAGGTCTAAAAAGATGTTTGATTTAATTTTGATATTGTTAAACTTGTTGAAACTTGTTTTGTGCCTTAACATATGGTTTATTCTGAAGGCTATTTCCTATGCTAATGAGAAGAATGTCAATTCTGAAGCAGTTGGTTGAAATGTTTCATAAATGATGGGTTCATTTGTTTTAGTGTATAGTTTAACTCCAGTGCTTCTTTGCTGAATTTCTGTAATCTATTACTGACTGTGGGGTGTTGAATTCCCCTACTATTACTCTATTGCAGACTTTTCCTTCCTTTAGATCTAGTAATGTTTGTTTTAATTATTTGGGTCCTCTGCTGTTGAGTGCATATAAATTTATACTTGTTATATTATCTTGCTGAAATGACCCATTTACCATTATTTCGGTAACTTTCTTTGTCTCTTTTCATTGTCTTTGACTTGTAATATATTTTACCTGACAATATGATTTGGATTTGTGTCCCTGCTCAAATCTCATGTTGAATGAAGGAAGGGCCTGGTAGGAAGTGATTGGATCATGGGGGTGAATTTCTTCCTTGCTGTTCTCAGATAGAGAGTGAGTTCTCATGAGCTCTGATGGTTTAAAAGTGTGTGGCACTTCCTCTTTTGCTCTCTCTCTCTATCCTGCTCTGTCGTGGTAAGAAGTGCTTGCTTCCCCTTTGCCTTCCTCCATGATTGTAAGTTTCCTGAGGCCTCCCAATCATGCTTCCTGTTAAGCCTGTATAACTGTGAGTGAATTAAACCTCTTTCTTCATAAATTACTCAGTCTTGGGTATGTCTTTATGGCAGTGTGAAAAGGGACTAATGTAGAGAATTGGTACTGGGATTGGGGCATTGCTATAAAGATACCTGAAAATGTGGAAGTGATTTTAGAACTGGGTAATAGGCAGATGTTGAAACTATTTGGAGCTTCCTAGAGACTTGTTGAATGGTTTTGACCAAAAAGTCCAGGCTGAACTGGTCTCAGATGGAGAGGAAGTATTTGTTGGGAACAAAAGCAAAGGGGACTCTTGCTATGCTTTAGCAAAGAGACTGGGGGTATTTTGCCACTGCCATAAAAATCTGTGGAACTTTGAACTTGAGAGAGATAATTTAGGGTATCTGGTGGAATAAATGTCTAAGCAGCAAAGCATTCAAAACATGATCTGGTTGTTTCTAAAAGTGTATGCTCATATGTGTGAAGAAAGAGATGGCCTGAAATTGGAACATATATTTAAAAGGGAAGCAGAGCATAAAACTTTGAAATATATGCAGCCCAACCATCCATTTTCTGAGGAGAAATTCAAGCCCTATGCAGATGTTTGCATAAGTAATGAGAAGCTGAATGTTAATAGCCAAAGCAATGGGGAAAATATCTTCATGGCATTTTAGAGATCTTCATGGAGGCCCCTCCCATAACAGGCCTGAAAGCCTAGGACAGAAAAATAGTTTTGTGGACCATATCTAGGGCCCAGCTGCTCTGTGCAGCCTCAGGACATGGTGCCCTGCATCCCAGCTGCTCCAGTTCCAGCAGTGATTAGATGTGGCCAAGGTGTAGCTTGGGCTGTTGTTTCAGAGGATACAAGCCCCACACCTTGGTTACTTCCATATGGTGTTGGGCCTGCAGGTGTGCAGAAGGCAAAAGATTGGGAGTCTCTGCCTAGATTTCAGAGGATGTGTGGAAAAGTCTGGATGTCCAGGCAGAAGTTGGCTTCAGGGGGAGAGCTCTCATGGAGAACCTCTAATAGGGCAGTAGAGAGGAAAAAGTTGGGGTTGGAGCCCCCACACAGAGTCCCCACTGGACTACTGCCTAGTGAAGCTGTGAGAAGAGGGCCAATGTCCACCAGAATGCTAGATCCACTGACCGCTTGCATTGTGCACCTGGAAAAGCTGCAGGCATTCAATGCCAGCCCTTGAGAGCAGCCATGGGAGTTGAGCCCCTGCAGAGATATATGGGCGGAGCTGCCCACATATATGGGAGCGCATTCCTTGCATTCAGTGTGCCCTGGATGTGAAACATGGAGTCAAAGAAGATTATTTTGGAGATTTAAGATTTTATGACTGCCTTGCTGGGTTTTTGGAGTTGCATGAGGCCTGGACTGTAGCCCATTTGTTTTGGTTGATATCTTCCTTTTGTAATGGGAGTATTTACCCAATGCCTGAACTCCCATTGTATCTTTAAGTCACTAACTTGGTTTTTTTTATTTTACCAGGTTATAGGCAGAAGCAAATTGCCTTGTCTCAGATGAAACATTGGACTTAGACTTTTGAGTTAATGCTGAAATGATTAAGACTAAGAGACTGTTGAGGAGGGATCATTGTATTTTGCAATGTGAGGACATGAGGTTTGTGAGGGACCAGGGTGGAATGATATGGTTTGAATTTATGTTCCCGCCCAAATCTCATTTTGAATTGGAGGAGGGGCCTGGTGGGAAATGTTTTGATCATGGTGGTGGATTTCCCCTTTGTTGTTATTATGATAATGAGTGAGTTCTCATGATATCTGATGGTTTACAAGTTGTGGCACTTCCTTTCTGCTATGTCTCTCTCCTGCTTCACTGTCATTACACATGCTTACTTCCCCTTCGCCTTCTGTCATGATTGTAAGTTTTCTGAGGCCTTCCAGTCATGATTCCTTTTAAGTCTATGGAATTGTGAGTCAATTAAACCTTTTTTAAAAATAAAATGCCCAGGTTCAGGTAGTTCTTTATAGCAGTGTGAAAATGGACTAGTACACCTGATATACAAATGGCTACTCCCATTCTTTTTTAGTTTTTATTTGCATAGAAGATTTCATTCATCTCTTCACTTTCAGACTATGCGTGTTGTTATAGGTGAAGTGAGTGCCTTGTAAGCAGCATATAGTCGGGTCTTTATAAAAATATCCATTCAGCTAATCTATGTCTCTTAATTGGAGAATTTAGTCAATTTACATTTAATGTTATTATTATAGATAAGGACATACTATCATTCTGTTAGTTGTTTTTTCCTTGTTTGTAGTTCCTCTCTTTCTTACTGTTGCCTTTTTTGTTAAGGGATTTTCTCTGGTAGTATGTTTTATTTTGTTGCTTTTTATTTTTAGTGTATCTATTATGTTTTTGCTTTATGATTGCCATGAGACTTACAAAAAAAATCTTATAGATGTAACAACTCATTTTAAACAGATGGTTTACAAGTGTGTGGCACTTTCCTTATCTATGACCACAAAGAAAATAAACAAAGGAAAAACTAGAAAATGTTCTACACTTAAACTCCATCCCCCTATTTTGACTTTTGTAGTCTCAATTTTCATCTTAAAATTTTGTCTGTCTTAACAGGTTGCTATGGTTGTTATTTTTTAAATAGATTTGACTTTTTCTCTTAATGTTATAGATATGAGTGGATTATACACAATTACATTATTAGAATATTCTGAGTTTATCTACTCACTTTTACTAGTAGTTTTATACCTTCAAATGTTTTCTTTTTCTACACTAGTGTACTTTTCTTTCACACTGAAAAACTCTCTTCAGTGTTTCTTATAAGGTGTGTCTTATAAGGTGTGTCATCCATTTTTTAAATTTAGCATTCATACTTCTTCAAATCAGTATCTCCCATGAGTTCATTTTAATAACTGCCTGCTGTAATTTCATGTTTCCAATGTTATTTTATTTATCTCAGTATATTCTTTGTCCTCTGAAACCTTTCTTTGGCAGGTCATTTAATTCAACCTATTCTAAATAATCAGATTCACTTGGCCATGGTGTCTCTGAGACCCTTGACTAATTGCTCCATCATTTCAGTTGCTTTTAATGTGAGAGATTCATTATAGCCATGTTGCTTAGTGCCCAAGATGGACCATCAGCATACTAATAGTTTCTGGCTTTTCCTGACTTCTGGATTCAAGTGAAATGCTACACATAAAGGCACGTGTTATAGATTTTTAAGCAGCTGATGAAAATTCCAGGTAACAAAACCTTGAAGTACATGTGGAGTTGACTTTTTTTCTTTTTAGCCTTAAGTTCTGGGATATATGTGGTACACAACGTGTGGGTTTGTTACATAGACATATATGTGCCATGGTGGCTTGTTGCACTTATCAACCCATCATATAGGCTTTTAAGCCCTGCATGCATTAGGTATTTGTCCTAATGCTCTCCCTTGCATTGCCTCCCACCCCCCAACAGGCTCCAGTGTGTGTTCTTCCCACTCCGTGTCTATGTGTTCTCATTGTTCATCTCCCACTTATGAGTGAGAGCATGTGGTATTTGGTTTTTTGTTGCTATGTTAGTTTGCTAAGGATGATGGCTTCCTGCTTCATCCATGTTTCATTCTTTTTTATGTCTGCATAGTATTCCATTATGTATATGTACCACATTTTCTTTATCCAGTCTACCATTGATGGGCATTTGAGTTGGTTCCAAGTCTTTGCTATTGTAAATAGTGCTGCAAAAAACATACACGTGCATGTGTTTTTATAGTAGAATGACTTATATTCCTTTGAGTATATGCCTAGTAATGGCATAGCTAGATCAAATGTTTTTCTTGTTCTAGATCCTTGAGGAATCGCCACACTGTCTTCCACAATGGTTGAACTAACTTACATTCCCACTAACAGTGTAAAATTGTCTTATTTCTCCATTGCCTAACCAGCATCTATTGTTTCTTGACTTTTTAATAACTGCCATTCTTACTGGTGTGAGATGGTATCTCATTGTGGTTTTGATCTGCATTTCTCTAATGATCAGTGATGAGCTTTTATTCATATGTTTGTTGGCTGCATAAATGTCTTCTTTTGAGAAGTGTCTGTTCATATAATTTGCCCACTTTTTGATGGTATTGTTTGTTTTTTTCTTGTAAATTTGTTTAAGTTCTTGGTAGATTCTGGATATTAGACCTTTGTCAGATGGATAGATTGCAAAAATTTTCTCCAGTTCTGTAGCTTGCCTGTTTACTGTGATTCTAGTTTCCTTTGCTGTGCAGAAGCTCCTTAGTTTAATTAGATCCCACTGGTCAATTCTGACTTTTATTGCAATTGCTTTTGGTGTTCTAGTCATGAAGTCTTTCCCCATGCCTATGTCCTGAATGGTATATCCTAGGTTTTCTTCCAGGGTTTTTATGGTTTTGGGTTTTACATTTAAGTCTTTAATCCATCTTGAGTTAATGTTTGTATAAGGTGTAAGGAAGGGATCCAGTTTCAATTTTCTGCATAAGCCTAGCCAGTTTTCCCAGCACCATTTATTAAATAGGGAATCCTTTCCCCATTGCTTATCTCTGTCAGGTTTGTTGAAGATCAGATAATTGCCCTCTCTCACCACTCCTATTTAACATAGTATTGGAAGTTTCTGCCATGGCAATTAGGCAAGAGAAATAAGTAAATCATATTCTAATAGGAAGAGAGGAAGTCAAATTGTCTCTGTTTCCAGACGACATGATTCTATATTTAGAAAATCCCATTATCTCTGCCTAAAAAGTTCTTAAGCTGTAAGCAACTTCAGCAGCCTCAGGATACCATAACAACGTGCAAAAGTCACCAGCATTCCTACATCAACAACAAACAAGCAGAGAGCCAAATCATGGATGAACTTCCATTCACAATTACTACAAAGAGAATAAAATACCTAGCAATACAGCATACAAGGGACAAGAAGGACCCTTGTTTCCTGGAGCAAGAGAGGATGCACATAAATGGGAAAATATTTCATGCTCATGGATAGGGAGAATCAATACAGTGAAAATGGCCATACTGCCCAAAGTAATTTTTAGATTCAATGCTATTTCCATTAAACTGCCATTGACATTCTTCAAAGAATTAGGAAAAAAAAAAAAAAAACTATTTTAAAATTCACACGGAAGCAAAAGAGAGCCCGTATAGCCAAGACAATCCTAAGCAAAAAGAACAAAGCTAGAGGCACCACGCTACCTGACTTCAAATTATACTACAAGGCTACAGTAACCAAAACAACATGATACTGGTACCAAACAGATATATGGACCAATGGAATAGAACAGAGACCTCAGAGTTGACATTTTTAGGTAAACATTTTATCAATAAGAGACAGAAAAAATCTAGCACACGAATTTCCACTCCCTTCCTTTATGTGTTGGTATATTTCAAATTACAGGCTTTACATGAGCTATCTAGAAAATTAAGTAGGAGTCAAGAGCATCCCCTTTGATGGCTTGCTGTCAAACAGTGGTCAGTGCAAAGATGCACTATATTGTATTTGCTTTTCATCCTTACCTACTTTATTTCTTTTTTCTTTCTCTTCTCTCACACTGCAATGGAATTGTATTTCTCAATAAGGCTTTATCACATATATCTATAAGCCAAAAAAAAAAAAAAAAAAAAAAAAAAAAACGCTCTGTTTTCCTGAAAGCCTGGGCTAAATCAATGAAGTCTTTCTAGAAAGCAGAATCTCAGGTTTGGGGCATATTTTCTACTCATGCAAAAGCAATAGAAATTCCAGTTCTCTTGTAAATGGAGTGGTAATCTGGCACTCAGTAGCATTGCAATACCTTAACCTTTCACGAGTGGTTAATTCAAGTGAGATACAAAGGAAAGGGAAGGTTTTGGGGAATCAAGTAGCCATGGAATAAATATTATGGAAGCAGTAACTATAAGGATTAGAAAGTAGGATAGTTCTTTCTGAGAGGATTAGAGAACTTATAAAAGAAAAATAATACAAAGATTGGTTGATTGTTTCCTAGATAGCTAGAAGCACTCTGAAAATCAGGGTGCTTCCATAGCAACTGCAAATAACCTTAACTCCTACAGATTCAGAGTTGATATGCTGGAAATTCTGATCAAGACCTTAATATAAAGGTAGCAAATATATAGTTAAAAGGTATCAAATATGTAGTTACAAAGCACACCAAGTGCATAGCCTGGACAGGTCTCTTAGTACAAATGAAGAGTAAAAAAAAAAAAAACTGGATTCTGAGTTCTGTGATGGGAACACTTGAGTGGCTATGTCTGGGAATATTTTAACCTGCAAATTTTCCTAAACCCTCCTGTCCACATAAGCATTCTCTTTCTCCTTGACAGAGAAGAAAAAATCCTTTGAAGTGGAAATCATATAATGATTTCAACTGAACTATATACCTTGCAATATGACACTTACTCTTTTTAAGGAGGGCCCTACACCCCTCACTGCCTACAAAGAGTGCCAAGTCTGAGCATTGCTTTTGCAGCAAAAAGTAAGTTAAACACTTGTTTAGAAAAAAGAAAAAAGTCTATAGTCCAAAGGAATCATAGATTCTCAAATTATACACAAGTAGTAACTAGGAGAATACATGTGGGACCTTGAGGGGTTAGAGTAATGAGAGTTGTTAACCATTTTCATGGTGTTCAGGATGAACACAGAAATCCAGTGAACCCACTATGCATGTGAATTGAGTAAGACAAAGTAAATAGAACATAACACGAGGAAGAAGAGTATCACTGACAATCCCAACATCATGCTTTCTGTCTGAATCAGAACGTGCTTCAAAATTAGAAAGAATTCAGTAGCATTCTAAGAAACAAATGAGTACCCATGTTACTTTCCTGCATTAGCTAATTGCTTATACAGATAATGAAGACATGAAAGAACACAGAGGCCGGGAGCGGTGGCTCATGCCTGTAATCCCTGCATTTGGGGAGGTCAAGGTGTGTGGATCACCTGAAGTCAGGAGTTCGAGACCAGCCTGGCCAAAATGGCAAAACCCTGTCTCTACTAAAAATATAAAAAATTAGCCAGATGTGGTGGCAGGCACCTGTAATCCCAGCTACTGGAGAGGCTGAGGCAGGAGAATCGCTTGAAGTCAGGAGGTGGAGGTTGCAGTGGGCCAAGATCATACCATTGCACTCCAGCCTGGGCAACAAGAGCAAAACTCCATCTAAAAAAAAAAAAAAAAAAAAAAAAAAAAAAAACAAGAAAGAAAGAGAGAGAGAGAAGGGAAAGTTATAGCAGTCTAAGTCTATTGTTCCTTTTTCTTTTAGTCCTTTTTTCTTCACCAGTAAATCAAAATTAGAGTTATTAGAATGTACACACATAAAAAAGTAAAATAAAGTCAAATGTGTTTTGTGCAACATTTCTAGTGTTCTAGCAAAAGAGAAACATATGCATGTATGAGCTATGCAAACATGTAATTTTGGCCTGGCATGGTGGTTCACGTGTGTAATCCTAGCATGCTGGGAAGCCGAGGTGGATGGATTACCTGAACTCAGGAGTTGGAGACCAGCCTGGGCAACACGGTGAAACCCCGTCTCTACTAAAATACAAAAATTAGCCAGGAATGGTGGCATGCATCTGTAATCCTAGCTATTCAGGAGGCTGAGGCAGGAGAATCACTTGAACCCGGGAGTAGGAGGTTGCAGTGAGCAGAGATCTCACCATTGCACTACAGCCTGGGCAAGAGAGTGAGACTGCATCTCAAAAACAAAACAACAACAACAAAAATGTGTAATTTTAGAGATTTCAAATGAGTTATATGGTCTTATATTGGAATTTAAAGCTGTCATTCCACAGTACAAAAAAGTGTGGCAAAAATCCATCGAAAATTTTTAATTTTTAATTTTTCCTTACTTTGAATGGCATTATATAGCAAATAACCACCATAACAAGTAAAAGTCTAGGCTGCAGAAGGCAGGAAAAAGTCTATTTAGTGGCATTATTTTCCTTAAGTAAGGTTCCCTACATTTTCATTTTGCTCAGGACATCACAAATTATATAGTTGGTCCTAACTGTGTGTATACACACACACACTTAAGATGTATACATACTTAAGCAAGATATGTGTGTGTGTGTATACTTAAGCAAGAGGTGTATATATGTGTGTGTATATATATGTGTGTGTTTGTGTATAAATATATACAGGAAGTGCCCATTTTTTCACCACTAAGGGTGCTGTCACCACCATTTAAAATGCATTTTCTAATATTTTCATCAATATCTATGAATATCTGCAGCCACTTGAATTTGAAAACATTTTGAGGACTGTTTGATGTGAAGTCTGAGCTGACACTAACATCAGAGACATGAAAAGCCATTTTCATCTTCCTAGTAGAGAGGGAGCTTATGAAGGGTAAGTATCATCATGGTTTGGTATAAAGCAGTGGCCAGCATGGCAATGCATATAGTTTCTTGCACTTCCCTGCCTCACCTCCCCATTCCATCACTCACATTGCATTGCACATTACAAAAGTATTAGAATGTAAGTTTTCCCTCAAACTCTGTTTCACAGGGGACTGTGTTATGCACTGCTAAGTTTCTTATTTGCCCTTCATGGTGCATAGGATTTCCCTGGTGACTTACTATTTTCAACATTCAGCTCATATTTACTTGCAACTTTAAGCTGTTGTGACCAACAGTGTTATCACTGGGAAAATGCTGCACCCTATGGTGTAGCTTGAGTCTGTTCCTCATGTTTAGGAAATAGGGTGACAAGAGAGCTTCAGATAAATGATACAGAATAGAGCTTTGTTTCAACCTTACGGAGGATGTAGAAGAACAAATTATTGAGTTTGGGCCAGCTCATCTTAATTTTAGTGACGCTGGGATTCAAGGATGCCCTGGATGTTTATCTGCCAACCTGGCTATCACAGTGTGGCATTCCTGCTTTCTTAACCTGTAATTAGACAATAAGATAGGCAATGATTTACATAGGAAAATGTGGAATGAAACAACAGAGGACAGAAAGTGTTTCTATCCCCATTTTCCATCAGTATCATCTCTTTTTCTAAGCTACTACTTATCTTCCACATTTTGCTCCCCAAAGAGGCTTCCTTTTTTTGTTTGTTTTTCTTTTCATTTTTAATTGTTAGATTCTGGGATATCAGAGCCTTCCTCTCAGTTCTGTGGGATAACTGGGATTGTAGTATGCAGAGAGGAGAGCTCACAGACCTTTACAACGATGTAAAGACTTACATTTAAAATGTACAAATTCCAAAAAAAGAGAAGACATCCAGATAATTTATAATGTAATGCCGAGTTTGTTTTCAATTCTGAATTTAGCTTTAAGAAGGCTTATATTAAAATAAGCCTATTTTCTTGTCGTAGGTTCTAATTTATATAATTCATGATTAATTATTAACATATTACTTATGTTATTATGGCATTAGAGCATAATTTAATATCAGCTAAAGGAATGTAGATTACTTGCTGAGTGCTTAGAAAGTTAATACCTGCCATATCAATATAATATTTTAGCAGAGAGTTAAATGCCAGAGGTTAAATGCAATTCTATTTCTATGTAAAGTAACTAATTAAGAAGTAATTCTTACTATATAATATCAAAGATTGAGGGCAGAAAACTAAAATATCTGTATCTCATTTAAAAATTTCCCAAGTCTCAGCATTAATGTATGTTATAAACTCATTGTATAGAGAAAAACCATAATAAATACAGCAATCTTAATTTATAATAGCAAACGCTAAACTTTAAAACTGTATTCTGCAGAAAAGCTGATATGATAAATAAGAAAACTTGAAACCTTAACTATTGAAAATTTGAGACATCTTCAGTATGTAATAATTTTCTTTCCAAGTATGAAGCATGCACAGGAATTATAGCATCTTTTTGAACATCGTTATAGAACCTCAGTGTGATTTCTATCAATCAAGATCTTATGTTAGAGATTATTTTAAATCTATAAACATACATAAACTTAATGTAATGATAAAATTACTATAAATGCTATTAAAATGACCCCAAAATTTTGATTCCAATTTAAACTCTCCATCCTATCTATCCAGGTCCTCTATATACATTTCCGGTAACCACAAAACTACAATATTAATTTGAAATTAAATTTTCATTTTAGTAAAACAAAAGCAGTTTGGAAAGGCATTAAACTCTTAAAACATCATTTTCTGAATTTCAGTGACAGATAGATACAAAAGAAGAGATTTTGAATTCTTGATTGTGTGTTATCTACTCATTATTATCCACAATTAGCATGTGCAAGTTGACGTTGGCTTTATGAAGTGCTAAGTCATCATACTATATAGCTAAACTAGCATGCAATTCTATTTAGCAAATAACTGGTTAAATTATTTTTAACAACTCGTGTTGTCTTTAATCAAGTGAGCAGAGATTTCTAAATGGCCATTACTTTAAGATCATTTGTGGAAAATATTCAATCTGTTAAAAGATTATATGAATATAGAAATAAGAACAGTTCAAAAATAACACTTAGCTACTATGAATTGATCTATAGCTTCTGTCTTCCTCTAATTGTTGTGATTCAAGTCTCTGAAACGAATGAAAATTTCTCTTGCATCTAGAAAATGATCTTGAAAGATTAACGGACAATAGAAAATGTCAAAGGACTCAAAGTTCCTGACTTTTCTATGCCAACCTTAAAATCATCATCATCTCCTTTACATTGTTGTGTCTTCATTAATTTCACAACAAATTATACAATGCAATTGATGAAATCTTAAATTAATATCTAACTGCTGTTCACATAAATTTAAACGTTTCAGACAAGAGAGTATTAAAGATATTAAAATAGATGGTTGCATCACGAAAAGCATGGAATAAGGATCATAACTTTTCTATTTCCCATGAATATAAATACACTGTTTAGCTTAATATAAATTAAATACAAGAAAAAACCACCAATTTTGTACACTTTCAGTTCAAGTTTAGACTGTTCTCACAGTTCAGAAACACCTCTATTGTTCTTAATAATTATATAGTTATGTCACATCACTGAGTATCTTCCGTGTGAGGTCTTTCTTGACTTTCTTGGACACCTATTTAATATTTATATTATTTTATATCCTCCATGAATATTTCTTAAACATTAATGTGCATACAAATAACTTCAAGGTCTTATGAAATACAGATTCTATTTTTATAGGACTGGAATAGGTCCTGAAAGTCCTCATGTCTAACACCTTGTCTGGTGATGTTGATGTTGCTGGTTCATGGACCACAGTTTAAACACAAAGGTCCTTCAGCATTTATAGCCTGAATGAAAAAATTTTTCCTTTTTTCTTTTCAGCCATTGTTTCATATCCATTAAAAAAAAAACCCTCTCAATTGAAATAACAAATTATTTGCATTGAAATCATAGAAATTGTTTTAAAAATATTCCTGCATCCACTATTTTAGTCCTGAGCATATAATATTTGCTTAATAAAATTTGTGGACAATTTGAAAATAAATCAACAAAGTTTATTTATTTCTTCATTTAACTAATAATGTGTCAAATATTGTTTGAGATGCTAGGGAAAGCTTTCTAAGGAAACAGATAGGGTCTTTGTACTCATAGAGGTAGTAGTCTGCAGTTTAAACTTGTAAGTAGATGGGTTATTAAATGGTTTTTGATTGTACCAGTAACTCAAGCATCACCCACTGTGCTGAAAACACATTAAAGTAGACATACACTTCTGGATTTCCTCAGGTTATGTTTTAGTTTCTTACAAACACCTCACCTGTAGAAGAAGCAGAGCATTTCAGCAGTAAGAGAAAAATAAACTGATCTTGGTCAAAATAAAGAGAATATGAACATAGGAGTAAAATATTTAGAAAAGATTATAAAATGTTGAAAAATGTATATGAGGCTTTAAAAGGTTATATACATTAAAAATATCATACAGTCAGAAAGATTTTTAAAAACTCACCTCTTTCTAGAGGCTAAAAGTAGAAAGAGCCAATACAACTGGGAACATTAACTTTATAAAGTAAATTTCTGTTTTAAAATGAGTTGTAAGCTTTGGCACCATTAAAAACCATTATATTCAAGACAACATGCAAATAAAATAAACAAAAAACCTTAGAAGGCATTTTATTATTGTAATGTAGGCAACTGAGATATTTTATATATTATTCTGAAGTTTGTTTCTTTTATTAATAAGAACCTCTTCCCATATATTTTATTTTTTTCTATTTGTGGCACTAAATACATCTCTTTATGTATAAAGCTTATTATTTTATATTTTTTAGACATTACCCTCAAAACTCAATTGGCAATCCTAACCACATTTGTCGTTTTCCATTTTTGTAAATATTAATGAATTCCTTAAAGGAGAACATGTTTGCATTAGTTTGATAGGGGTGCCATAACAAGGTACCATAGACTAGGATACTAAAACAATATAAATTTATTTTTCACAATTCTAAATGCTGAACATCAGAGATCAAGTTATTGCCAGAGTTGACGTTTTCTGAGGCCCCTCATCCTGGATTTTATATGGCATTTTTCTCCCTGTGTCTTCACATTATCCTCCCTCTGTGCATGTCTGTGTCCTAAACTCCTCTTGTTACCAGAACAAGGTTCATATTAAATTAAAACCTATCAATGATTACATATTAACTTATTTACCCCATTTAAAGACCCTATCTTCAAATGCAGTCACATTCTGAGGTAATAGGTGGTAGGACTCCAACACATATATTTGTATACAAAATGTATACAACATATACATTTTTAGGGCAACACAATTCAGCCCATAAAATTCTTGATCAGATGCTTTGTATAGCTTTTATTATTTGCTAAAATTTGCCACTTTTGCTTCAACGATGTGGCACACATTTTATTCCAACCAGAAGTTTTTTCAATTATCTTCCCATCTGTTTTCTAAAGTCATTTCTTTTTTCTTTTATGCTAATTGAACATTTGAGTTTGATCTCCTACCAAGTCAAGAGTTCAGACTTTATGCTGAATGTAATAGAGAGCTATGGAACACTGTTGCCCACCTCAGGTTGTCGCATTAGAAAGATTGTTGTGGCATTATGATAGGTTTGGCTGTGTCCCCACCCAAATCTCATCTTGAATTGTAACTCCCACAATTCCCACATGTTATGGGAGGAACCTGGTGGAAGATGAATGAATTATGGGGGCAGTTCTTTCCTGCAGTGTTCTTGTGATAGTGAATGAGTCTCAGGAGATCTGATAGTTTTAAAAAAGGGAGTTTCCCTGCACAAGCTCTCCTTCACCTGTCTGCCACAATGTGAAACGTGCCTTTCACCTTCTGCCATGATTGTGAGGCATCCCTAGGCACACAGAACTGTGAGTCCAATAAACCTCTTTACTTTGTAAATTGCCCAGTCTTGAGTATGTCTTTATCAGCAGTGTGAAAAGCGACTAATTCACATTATGTTCAGGATAAATTGTAATGAGGAGAAATTAGAAACAAATATAATCTAGTTGCATAGCAATTGTCACCATCCATGTGTTATGTAGTGACAAAAGAGGTGGTGGCAGTAGGAATGACAAGAAATGGACTGATGTGAAAGACAGCAGAAAGGAAGAAAAATAGTGATAGTATAAATTACATGGAAATGGTTAATTTGTTATCTAAAACAAATTTTGGAATACACGATTGACATGTGTTTCAAGAGAGCTAAGGGCTTCTGATTGCTTATTATAAATCATTAAATCTATTATTTTACCATGTTCTTACAATATATCTAGTTAGGAGTCCTAAGAAGGCATCACTGCTATTCAGTGAAAAATAAATTGGGAGAATATGTGAAATATAAAATGTATTAGTCCATTCTCACATTGCTATAAAGAAATACTGAGACTGGGTGATTTATAAAGGAAAGAGGTTTAACTCACAGTTCAGCATTACTGAGGCCTCAGGAAACTTAGAATCATAGCAGAAGGCAAAGGCGAAGCAAGGCCCTTTCTGTAAAAGGCAGCAGGAAGGAGAAGTACTGAAAAGGGGAAAGAGCTCCTTATAATACCATCAGATCTCATGATAACTCACAATCACAAGAACAGCATGGGGGAAACTTCCCCATAGTTCAGTTACCCCACCTGGTGTCTCCCTTGATATGTGGGGATTTTGGGGATTACAATTAAACATGAGATTTTGGTGAGGAGGACACAAAACCTAACCATATTATTCCTCCCCTGGGCTCTCCCAAATCTCATGTCCTCACATTTCAAAACCAATTATCCTTCCCAAAAGGTCCCCCAAAGTCTTAACTCCAGCATTAACCCAGAAGTCCAAGTCCAAAGTCTCATCCGAGATAAGGCAAGTTCCTTCCACCTATGAACCTGTAAAATCAAAAGCAAGTTAGTTACTTCCTAGATACAATGGGAGTACAGGTATTAGGTAACTATACCCATTCCAAATGGAAGAAATTGACCAAAAAGAAGGGGCTATGGGCTGTATGCAAGTCCAAAATCCAGTGTGGCAGTTAAATCTTAAAATTCCAAAATGATCTCCTTTGACTCCATATCTCACATCCAGGTCTGATGCAAAAGGTGGGCTCCCATGGCCCTGGGCCTTTCTGCCCTGTGGCTTTGCAGGATACAGCCACACTCCCAACTTCTTGGAGTTGGGACTCCAGGACTTCATGGTCTGGCATTGAGTGTCTGTGGTTTTTCCGGATGCATGGTGCAAGTTGTTGGTGGATCTACTATTCTGGGGTCTGGAGGACAGTGACTTTGTTCTCACAGCTCCATCAGGCAGTGCCACAGGGGGGACATTGTGTGGGGGGGTCCAATCCCACAATTTCCCTTCTGCACTGCCTTAGCAGAAATTCTCCATGAGGTCTCTGCCTCTGAAGCAAACTTCTGCCTTGACATCTAGGTGTTTCCATACATCCTTTGAAATCTAGGGTGAGGTTCTCATACCTCAATTCTTGACTTCTGTGTACCCACAGGCCCAAGACAACATGGAAACTGCCAAAACTTGGGGCTTGCACTCTCTGAAGCAACAGTCTGAACTCTAAGTTGGCCCCTTTTAGCCAGGGCTGGAGTGGCTGGGATGCAGGGCACCAAATCCCCAGGCTACACACAGCAGTGAGGCCTTTGTCCCATCCCAGTACACCATTCCTTTTAGGCTTCCAGGCCTATGATAGGAGAGATTGCCACAAAGGTCTCTGACATGCCCTGGAGACGTTTCCCCATTGTCTTGGCTATTAACATTAGGCTCCTCGTACTTATGCAAATTTCTGCAGCCAGCTTGAATATCTCCCCGGAAAATGGATTTTTCTTTTCTATCGAATTATCAGGCTGCAAAGTTTCCCAACTTTTATGCTCTGCTTTCCTTTTAAATATAAGTTCCAATTTCAGATCATCTCTCTCCAGTTCAAGGTTCTACAGATTTCTAGGGCAGGAGCAAAATGTTGCCAGTCTCTTTGCTAAAGCCTAGCAAAAGGTGGCCTTTGCTCCAGTTCCCAATGAGTTTCTCATTTCTATCTGATATGGTTTGACTGTGTTCCCACTCAAAATCTTATCTTGAATTATAATTTGAATTGTAATCCCCACGTGTTGTGGGCAGGAGCTTGTGGGAGGTGATTAGATCATGGAGGCAATTCCCCTCTGCTGTTCTTGATAGTGAGTGAGTTAGTTCTCATGAGAGCTGAATGGTTTTATAAAGGGCAGTTCCCCTACACATGCTCCCTTGCCTGCAGCCATGTAAGATGTGCATTTGCTCCTCTTTGCCTTCTTCCATAACTGTGAGGCCTCCCTAGCCATGTGGAACTGTGAGTCCAATAAATCTCCTTTTTAAATTAAATTCCCCAGTCTGGTATTTTTTCACAGTAGTATGAAAATAGACTAATACAGTAAATTGGTACAAGTAGAGTGTGGTGATGCTATTAAGATGCCAGAAAATGTGGAAGCGACTTTGGAAGTGGGTAACAGGCAGAGGTTGGAACAGTTTGGAGGGCTCAGAAGAAGACAGGAAGATGTGGGAAAGTTTGGAGCTTCCTAGAAATTTGTTGAATGGTTTTGACCAAAATATCCAGGCTGAGGTGGTCTCAACTGGAGATGAGGAACTTACTGGGAACTGGAGCAAAAGTCATTCTTGCTATGCATTAGCAAAAAGATGGGAGGCATTTTACCCCTGCTCTAGAGATCTGTGGAACTTTGAAATTGAGAGAGATGGTTTGCAATTGGAACTTATGTTTAAAAGGAAAGCAGAGCATACAAGTTTAGAAAATTTGCAGCCTGATAAAAAAAGAAACTGCCAAAACTTGGGGCTTGCACTCTCTGAAGCAACAGTCTGAACTCTAAGTTGGCCCCTTTTAGCCAGGGCTGGAGTGATAAAAAAAGAAAAACCCATTTTCTGGGAGAAATTCAAGCTGGCTGCAGAAATTTGCATAAGTAACAAGAGGCCAAATTTTAATAACCAAGACAATGGGGAAAATGTCTCCAGGGCATGTCAGAGGTCTTCATGGCAGCCCTTCCCATGACAGGCCTGGAGGCCTGGGAGGAAAAAATGATTTCGTATCCTGGGCCCAGGACTTTGCTGCTTTGTGCAGTCTTGGAACTTGGTTCGTTGCATCCCAGCCATGGCTCAAAGGAGCCAAGGTACAGCTTGGGCTGTGGCTTCAGAGGGTGCAAGCCCCAAGCATTGGCAGTATCCACGTGGTGTTCATCCTGTAGGTGAGCAGAAGACAAGAAATGAGATTCTGGTACCTCCACCTAGATTTCAGAGGATGTATGGAAACACTTGACTGTCCAGGCAGAAGTTTGCTGCTAGAGCAGAGTCCTCATGGAGAACCTCTGCCAGGGCAGGCTGAAGGGAATTGTGGGGTTGGAGCCCCCAAACAGAGTCCCCACTGGGGCACTACCTAATGGAGCTATGAGAAGAGGGTCACCATCCTCCAGAACCCAGAATTGTAGATCCACAGACAGCTTGCACTGTGCACCTGGAAAAGCCATAGACACTCAACTACAACCATGAAAGCAGCCAGGAGTGGGACTGTACCTTGCAAAGCCAAAGAAGTGCAGCTGCCCAAGGCTGTGGGAGCCCACTTCTTGCATTAGCATGACCTGGATATAAGACATGAAGTCAAAAGAGATCATTTTGGAACTTTAAGGTATAATGACTGCCCTATTGGATTTCAGACTTCATGGGGCTTGTAGACACTCATTTCAGCCCATTTCTCTCATTTGAAACAGGTGTATTTACCCAATGCCTGTACCCCGATTGTATCTAGGAAGTAAATAACTTGCATTTGATTTTACAGGTTCATAGGCAGAAGGAACTTGTCTAAGATTATACTGTGAACTTGGACTTTTGGGTTAATGCTGGAATAAGTTAAGACTTTGGGGTACTGTTGGAAGGGCATGACTGTGTTTTGAAATGTGAGGACATGACATTTGAGAGGGGTCGGGGTGGAATGATATGGTTTGGCTGCATCCCAACCCAAAATCTCATCTTGAATTGCAATTTGAATTGTAATTCTCACATTTTGGGGTGGGACCTCATGGGAGATGATTAAATTATGGGGGTGGTTCCCCCATACTGTTCTTGTGATATTGAGTGAGTTAGTTCTCATGAGATCTGATGGTTTTATGAGGCACAGCTCCCCTGAACATGCTTTCTTGTCTGCATCCATGTAATAAAATGGCTTTGCTCCTTTTGTGCCTTCTGCCATGGTTCTGAGGCATCTCCAGCAGTGTAAAACTATGAGTCCACTAAACTTCGTTTTCTGTATAAATACCCAGTCTTGGGTATTTCTTCATTGCAGTATAAAAATGGACTCATACACCATCTGAGACCACCTCAGCCTTGACTTCATTGTCCATATTACTATCAGAATTTTGGTCAAAGCCATTCAACAAGTCTCTAGGAAGTTCCAAACTTTCTCACAACTTCCTGTTTTCTTCTGAGCCCTCCAAACTTTTCCAATCTCTTCCTATTACCAAGTTCCAAAGTTGATTCCACATTTTTGGGTATCTTTATAGCAGCACCCCACTCAATGTAGTACCAATTTACCATAGTAGTTCATTCTCACGTTGCTGTAAAGAAATACCTGAGTCTGGGTAATTTAGGAGGAAAAGTGATTTAATTGACTCCTTCAGCATGGTTGGGGAGGCTTCAATCGTGAGGAAACCTACAATCGTGGCAGAAGGTGAAGAGGAAGAGGCACCTTTTTCACAAGGTGGCAGGAAGGAGAAGTGTTGAGCAAAGGGGAAAGAACCCTTTATAATGCCATCAGATCTTGTGAGAACTCACTCACTATCATGAGAATAGCATGGGGGAAACTTCCCCCATGTATTCAATTACCTCCACCTGGTCTCTCCTTTGACATGTGGGAATTATGGGGATTACAATTCAAGATGAGATTTGGGTGGGAAATAGGAAATGATTAGGAAGATGTTTTACAGTGTTTCACCTCAGAGTGACATTATATTTTCCAAAATGTAGGAACTTAGTAAGAGTAGTCCAGAAATTATAAACCAAAGAGTAGAGAAATCAGAAGACTTAGCTCTTAATGACAGGATACTACAGAAACAAACACAGTGAATCTGAATCCAAGTTCTGCAATTTATTAGCTGTGTGAATTTAGGCAAATTATTTCATTTTTTTTTGAGCTTTGATTTACTCAGTTGCAAAAGAAGAATTGTAATAGGTACTTAAAGGTGTTTTTGAATTTTATTAAATATTGTTTCTGAAATATTTAGAATGCACTACATAAATGATAGCTTTTATCATTAATATCATTGTTATTAGCACTGCTACTTTCCTCATATTACTGATTTACACAGCCTATTTTCATACCTTCATGTAAGTTCCTTCATAGCAACCTTCTCAACTGAAGCCAGTGCACACTCCAGCCCCAATCTCAGAGCTTTGTGCATACTTATTTTCACAGTGATTATCGTGAAAGCATGTTTAGGCTATAGGTAGACACATGGTGTGTTTAGAATGCAGGAGAAGATAGGAGAAAGCCTTTCAACTAAGAATTCAATAGTTGAATTATTTCCTTGGAAAATTATTTTTTATAAAGTAACTCCATTTTGAAATGAAATGGAAGCTATGGTAGTGTTAACAACTGTGATGACTGCTTATACACTTGCTGGAATCCTTGCTACTACTGAAATATTTTTTCTCAAGTTTCATCACTTTGCTGAATCTCCTCAAAGTTATATCACCCACCAAATGATTGATAGTAATTATAGTCCTACCAGGTATAACTGAAGATAGCAAATGTTTTAATACCTGGATATTAATATAAGTTTCCCAGGAGTGTTCATACATCAAAGAATATAATTCTGTAGGCTTGTATATTTAATTTCTGTGGATTCAGAGAATGGAATGGTAACTTTTTTCAGTTCTATGATTTTAGAACATCTCCATAAATGTCGTGTATGTGTGTGTGTGTGCGTGTGTGCATGCACTCACATCACGGATAAATACATAGAAACTAAGTTAGGGCTATTTATTTCAAGAACTGGTAATGATTACTTGAATAGTTCAAGAATAGGAATTTTATTACTTGTAATTTGCCCACTAATTCCCTATTAATGTTACCAAAAACCAAACATAAAATGCTCAGTTAAAACCACGAAAGGCAGAACAAAGAGTAGAAGACAAAGATAGAAACATAAAATATGGAAAATGAATAGAAAACAGTAAAAGGTATAATGTTAATCCCAATATAGAAAACAGTAAAAGGTATAATGTTAATCCCAATATATCAATAGTCATTTTGAATATCAATCGTTTTAATGTACCAAACAGTAAGCAGAGATTGCTAGAGCAGATTTTCTAAAAGGATCCAACTCTATGTTGTCTACAAGAAAACCACTTTAAATACAAAGATTAAAAGTAAGGAGTCAGAGAAAGATATACATTTCTAGAACTAGTCAAAATAAAGAAGGAGTAGCTGTATTAATTTCAGATAGAGCGGACTTTGGAGGACAGAAAGTTATCATGGATGAAAAGGGTCATTATATAATGATAAAAGGGTCATTTTTTCAAGAAGACATAGCAATCCTTAATGTGTATGCAAGTAACAATGGAGTGTCAAATATGTGAAGCAAAAACTGATAGAACTTCAAAGTATAAATAGTATCCACTATTATAATTGGAGATCTTCATACCCTTCTATCAGAAATGAACTAATCTAGCAGTCAGGAAGCCAGTAAGGACAGAGTTGAACTCAACAACATCATTAATTAGCTGAATATAATTGGTATCTATCAACTTATTTACTCCCCAAACAACAGAATACACATTTCTGTCTAGTTCAAATTGAGCATGAAAATGGGCCACATTATGGACCATTAAACACATCTCAAAAAATTTAAAAGACTATATTTTATACAATGTATGCTCTCAGACCACAATGGAATTAAACTAGAAACCAATAACAGAAAAATCGCTGTAAAATACCAAAATGCTGGATGATTAAACAAGACACTTCTAAATAACACATAGATCAAAGTAGAAATATTTTAAAAATAAACACATTTGGGACCACATGGAAGAGAAAACACAACTTATTAAATATTGTGTGATGCAGCAAAGTAGTGATTAAAGTTTATAATATTGAATTTATATACTTAAAACATCTAAAATTAATAATCTAAGCTTCTTCTTTAGGAAACTAGAAAAAGAAAGGTATATCCTAAGTAAGCATATGGGAAAAGAATTAAAATATAGAGCAGAAATCAATAAAACTGAAAACAGGTAATCTATACAAAAATTAGCAAATCCAAGAGCTGGTTCTTTGCAAAGACCAACAAAATATTAAGCCTTACATGTATACATACTAATAAACCTGCACCTTGTGCACACGTGCCCTAGAACATAATGTGTAATAAAAAAATAATAATTAAGACTTTATCCAGGCCAATTATGAAATAAAGACAGAATATAAATAAATAATATCAGAAATGAAAGAGGGGGATACAATTACCAATCCTATGCACATTAAAAAATAATGCAGGAATATTGTGAACAACCTTATGCCCACGAATTTGATAACCAGGATAAAATTAAACAATTCCTTGAAAGGCACAATCTGACAAAGCTCACTGAAGAAGAAACAGGCAAACTGAATAGTATTGTGCATATTAAATAAATTGAATCAATAATAGCCTTCCAAAACAGGAAGCATCAAGACCATATGAGTTTACTGGTGAATTCTACCCAACATTTAAGAAACAAATTATACCAATTCTCTATAATCCCTTTCAGAATATAGGAGCAGAAGGAATACTTCTTAACTCATTCTATTAGGCCACAGTTACCCTAATAATAAAACCTAATGAAATGACTAGGAAATAACTAGAAAAAATAGCTAAAGACCAGCATCTCTCATGAACACAGATGTATAAATCCTCAACACAAGATTGGTAAATCAAATACAGCAACAGTTAAAAAATTGTACACTATGACCAAATGGTATTTATTCCAGGTAAGCAAGGATGGTCCAACGTGTGAAAACAATTAATGTAATTCATCACATCAAAAGGCTAAATAATATCACATAACCTTATCAATAGGTGCAGAAAAGGCATCAGACAAAATTAAACACTCATTCAAAATAAAAACTCTTAGCAAACTAGGAATAGAGAGAAACATCCCTAATGATAAATAATGTCTGTAAAAATCTACAACTAATATCAGTCTTTTCATTAATTTTTTTTTTTTTTTTTTTTTTTACTTTTAGAGATGGGGTCTTGTTCTGTCATGCAGGCTGCAGTGCAGTGGCATGATGATAGTTCACTGTAACCTAGAACTCCTGAGCTTAAGCAGTTCTCCCAACTCAGCCTCTTGAATAGCTGCTAGGACTGCAGGCATGCACCACTATGCTCAGCTACTTCTTTTATTTTTATTTTGTTTTTGTACAGGCAGAGTCTCCCTGTGTTGCCCAGGCTGGTCTCAAACTCCTGACTTCAAGCAATCCTCCCATGTTGGTCTCTCAAATTCTGAGATTACAGACATGAACCACCACACCTAGTGGACATCAGTCTTGAGAAACTAGAAGTTTTCCTGCTAAGATTAGGAAAAGGGCAAGGATGTTCCTGCTTACCACTCCTTGTCAGTATTTTAGTGAAAGTTCTAGATATTGCAATAAGACAATAAAGGGAAATAAAATGTATGCAAAATGAAAAGGAAGAAATAAAACTGTTTTTGTTTGCAGCTGACATGATTGTCTATGCAGAAAACCACAAAGACTCAACAACAACACTAAAAATCTCCTGGGACTATTAAGTTATTATAGCAAGGTTAAAGGATAGAAGGTTAATATACATAAATCCATTACTTCCCTATATATCAGTAATCAACAATTGTAATTTGAAATTTAAAAAGAATATCATTTACATTAGCAACAAAGAATGAATACTTAAATACACCTCTAACAAAATATGTACAAGATCTATATGAAGAAAAATACAAAACACTGATGAATCGAATAAGAACTAAATAAACAGAGAGCTATTTAATGCTCATTGATAGAAAGACTGGTTATTGTCAATACATTAGTTCTTCCCAAAATGATCCACAGACTTCATACAATCCTGATAAAAATTTCAGCAAGCTATTCTGTAAATATCACCAAAATTATTCTAAAGTTCATATGGAGAAGCTGAAGACCTAGAATAGCAAACAAAATATTAAAGGAGAACAAAGTTAGAAGGCTGACGCGATCCAACTTCAAGACTTACTATAATGCTATGGTAATCAAGTGAGTGTGGTGGTGTTGAGATCAGTAGAACAGAACACAGAGCCCAGAAATAGACTCACATAAATATAATCAAGCTAGCTTTGATAAAAGAGTAAAGTCAATACATGGAGCAAAGATAATCTTTTTAACAAATGGTACTGGCACAACTGGACATCCACATACAAAAACATGGATGTAGACATAGCTCATATACCCTTTACAAAAATTAACTCAAAGTAGATCACATCCCTATATGTAAAACACAAACGTATAAAATTTATAGAAGATAACATAGGAGAAAACCTAGATAACCTTGGTTATTGTGATGACTTTTTGGATGAAACATCAAAGGCACAATTCATGAAATAAATAATTGATAATTTTAGTTTTATTAAAATTAAAAACTTATGCCCTACAAAATACTGGCAAAAGAATGAAAAGACAAACCACAGAATGGGAAAATGTACTTTTGAAAGACATTTCTGATGAAGAACTTTTATCCAAAATGTACAAAGAATTCTTAAAATTTAATAATAATAAAATGGAAGACCTAATTAAAAATTGAGGCAGATCAGACTTCACCACTATACGATTTATCCATGTAACCAATAACCACTTGTACTCCTAAAGCCATTGAAATTTTAAAAATGGGCCAAAGGCCTAAAGAAATACATCGCCAAAGATGATATGCAGATTGCAAACGAACATGTGAAAATATACTAAATATCACGTCATTAGAGAATTGTAAATTAAACCAACAATGAGATACGACTGCACATCTACTAGAATGGTCTAAATCCAAACGCTAACACCACCAAATCCAAACAATAACACCACCAAATGTTTGTGAGCATATGGAAAAACAGCAACTCTCCTTCATTGCTCATGGAAATACAAACTAGTAAAGCCACTTTAGAAGATAATGGGGCAGTTTCTTCCCAAACTAAACATATTCTTACCATGTGATTCAAAAGTCATGCCTCTTAATAATTTCTCAAATGATATGAAAACTTATGTCAATGCAAAGGCCTACATGCAGATATTTATAGTAACTTTATTCATAACTGTCAAAACTTGAAAGCAAACAAGGTGGCCGTTTGGTAGGTAAATGAATAAACTATAATGCATCCAGACAATGGAATATTATTCAGCACTAAAAACAAGTATACCATCAAGCCATGAAAGACATGGAAGGACCTTAAATTCATGTTGTTAAGTGAAAGAAGCCAAATGTGAAAAGGCATATTTGCAGTTCCCATGACATGACATACTGGAAAAAGTAAAACTATAGACAGCAAAATGATCAGTGGTTGCCTGGGGTTTGAAAGGAGGGAGGAATGAGCACTGAGTATGCTTAGGGCAGAGCAGTATTCTGGTATAATACTCTAATGGCGGGCACATGTCATTAGATATTTGTCTTTTTTTAAATTTATTTTTGTATTATACTTTAAGTTCTAGGGTACATGTGCACAATGTGCAGGTTTGTTACATAGGTATACATGTGCCATGGTGGTTTGCTTCATTTGTCTTTTAAAAAAATTGACAGCTAATAATTACGAAAAATTTTCAAAAATTACAGACCTTTAGTTAGATTTACCAAGTCCAAAAATAAAAGACTCAAATTAATAAAGTCAGAACATAAATAAGGGACATTACTCTGATATCACAGAAAGTTTTAAAAGATCATAAATACTATGAATAATCGCATGCCAATAGATTAGGTAACTCAGATGAAATAAACAGATTCATAGAAAATTTTAATTAATTGATTTAAAATTTCTCTTTGAAGTAGAGTAAATGAGAAATTATAGAAGTATGAATATGGCTATAACTTGTAGTTTTTCTTTATTTAGAATTTTAGAATTGATAATAATGAACATTTATATGTCATATACAGTTCTACACACTTTTCATATATTAACACATATTAATACTCAAAAGACTCAATGAAATAGACACTATTATGCCAACTGTATACTGAAAAGTTCATCAATGTACATAACATCACCCAGCTAGTGAATAGCACAACCAGCTAGCCAATTGAATACAGAGCTCTTAAAGACAGTCATAATGGCACACCACTTACAGACATGTATATAGTATATTTACCCTTGTTACTGATTAAGTACCCTTACTCTCCTTATTGGTCCATTCATACTTTCTGTTTCTTTGTAACTAAATGTTGGTAGGTTTTATGCATCCAAGATTTTATCTATTTCTTCTTATTCAATTTGTTGGCATATGATTATTAATAGTACTCTCGTAATCCTGTGTATTTATGTGGAATCAGTCGTTATATTTCTTCTTTTATTTCTGATTTTATTTATATGCATCTTCTCCCATTTCTTTACTTAGTCTAGCTAAAGGTTTGTCAATTTTCAAAAAACCCTCAATATTGCTGATCTTTTCTATTTTTTTTCCCAGCCTCTGTATTATTTATTTTTTTCTAATCTTTACTACTTTCTTTCTTTTAATAAATTTGGGCCTAGTTTGTACTTTTTCTAGTTCCTTGAGATATAACATGAGGTGTCTTCTTTTTTGATGTGGGCACTTACTGCTATAAACTTTCATCTAAGAATTACTTTTGCTGCATCCCATAAGTTGTGGAATGTTGTGTGTCCTATTATATTTATCTCAAAAAAAAGAAAAAGAAAAAAAAATCCCAGTGCTTTAGACAGTCTGGAACCTTAGGCTGCTGAGGCTGGCCTGGATCCTGGGTGTACCTGGAAACTGAATCTGCAGGGTTTGCCTGGCATTGGGGATGGGGATAAGGCCTAAGTGCTGGGCGTGGACTGTACCCTGGGTTCACTGGCGTTGGTCCGGCACCAGGACACGCTTGCATGCTCAGTCCACTAGTAGTAGCTTAGAATTTGGGACCATGAGGAACTTCCTTTTACTAGAATGGGCCCTGTGTTGTGGTTCTTTTGTCTCCTTTTCCCAAGCAGAGGGTATCTTTCTACACATTACACTGGCTGGGCTCAAGAAGGAATGAGATGGGTGATGTAAAACTGTACTTTCTAACTTCTCCAATGAGTCTTTTCTTATTTCCATGCTACACTTGGGTGCTGTAATCTCTCACCCTGTTTCATTTGCTCTTTGTGAAGGTATTTTTGTGCATGAATAGTTGTTTAAGCTAATGGTTTTTAAGAGGATAAGCAGTGAAAAGTCCTCTTCCCTGGTCTTGCTGAAGTCTCTTTATTAACAGAGTAAGAATTAGAAGTCTTCCTAAGTTTAATATGGCACCAGTTGATAGTTATATTTGGTATACATATTAGTGCTATAATTTTATTTTGAAGATAAAAGCTAGTTCCTTTTTCACTTATGGGACTATTAATCAAAACATGAATTAAACAGAATTTTTAAATAAATATTTTAGAGTATCAGCTTCATGGAAAGACTAATCTTAAGCATGGGAAATGAGATTTTAGAGGCACACTTCATAATAACCTGCTGCAAAATTACTTTTGTTCTTTAAAATTCTGAAAATGTCTAAGTCTGGTTTGTCAAAACTAATATATGGCTTTGTCTAGAAAACAAATGTTTCAGTGTAAGGCCTGTCATCTGAAATTGTGTGAGAACAGAAAAATGTAAATAATATCTATGATAAATATGTTATTGTAAGATCAAGTAGCTGTTTTTAAAAACTCCTTAATGTAACTGACTCTCTTATTTAAATGCAATTCCTTATTTTTATCTTTCATACATACATGTTATTACATTACTCTTGCTATTATTCATTGGAAATTTATATTGACATACATTCAGAATATTTATATAATGGCACAAGTATTATAAGAGCTTTAATAGAGTATATATATTTACACGTAAAACTCGGAATAAGGGGTCTTTAAAATTCAATTTCTTTAATAAGAGCTTACTGTGATGGGTAATAGTTTGTGGTGACTTAAAACTGGAAATAATATTATTTCTAATTACCAAGAGTAGAAATACAGAAGGAGAAGGAGATGTGAGGGGGCAACATTTTGAACATAGTGATTTTGTAATGTCTATGAAATATAAATATGGGAGTGTTCAGTAGGCAAATAAAATTATGGGTTTTGAATTATGGTCATAGTTTGACCAAGGGCTACATTTGAAAATTTTCATTTTATGGGTACTAATATGTAGATGGGTCATGTCTTTCAGGTTTGATAATTTCCAAAGTGAGTCCTGCATGAAACCCAAGATATCAAGAATTACCAATAAAAACTGAATGGATAAGTTAATATAAGAAGTAAACAGTAAGAAAATAGGCATAAAAAGGAATGAGTATTATACTGAAGAAAAGGGATAGATTAGGGTCTAAAGGGCTCAATATCATGGAAGAGTAGCTATACCAAATAAATGTAAGGAAAGGAGAATGAGGAAAGGATGTGTCACAGAGTGAAATTAGTTATGTTACTGGGAAGTGTGGGAATCCTTGGTTCTTGTCTAACCTGGAATAAACAATTCAGCCAAGAGATGCATAGCAAAGGTTAAGTAGCAGAGTTAATTAAAGGATGATAAAGTACATTCCTACAGAGGAGTGGAAAAAATTTCTGGGCTGATCCAGCTGGACAAATAGTAGTAGCAGTATTTATTTAAAGAGACAGTACACTCTGCAAGATGAGACAGAAAAAATTTGGGATTGTTGCAATTCTCAAACATTAGATGTGTGAATGAAGTTGATAGACCAAATAATAATAATAATAAAAAAAAGTAGGAAAAATAGATGTTCTAATGTGTTTTGCGACAGTTCAACAATAAGAAAGAGGAATTCAAGCTCCACAAAACAGGAAATGAATAGACATTTATATTTCATTTATCCCATCTACCAACATTCAGTTTCATTGCCCAATTACAGAGGCCATAGGTCATTGTTAACTATTGTCAACACTGTTACACAATTTTATTACTTTGTATAGATGAGAAAAATTATTCATCTTAAGTGCCTTGGTTTAATTTCTGCTTTAGCAAATATAGTTACTGTGCCACAAAAAAATACCTTTTTAGAAAAAGATATATAGATAGATAGATAGATATAGACATAGATACACGGAGTCCTCTATTTAAATGAATTTTCAATAGAAGAAAATTCTAGAGCCATTTCAAACTTGGTCAGTCTCTTACTGTACTGAAATAAACCTTGAAAGAAAAAGTATACAATAATCAATGGGTAATTAATTTCTAGAGTATTCCATAAACGAATTCCCCAACTTGTATTAAAAAGGTTATCAAAATAACACATACCCTAGAACTTAAAGTATAATAAAATATATATATATATTATTAAAAAATAAAAAAAATTAAAAAAAAAGATGGGGGAAAAAAAAAGGTTATCAAAATAATTTAAATTCTTACTTGTAAAATAGGAACCAGAGTCCTCTTTATGGGTGTAGGAAGAGAAAAATGTGCATATTTCCTGACCTATCAAATGTTGAGTGCAAACAAGAGAAATGTAAGTAATTTGGAAAGTTTTTTCCTAAGGCAAGAGCTATAGATAAAATAAAAGAAAACTTTACTTAAGATGACTTTGTGAAGTCCTTCCAGGTCTCCAACTCACTCTCAAGCAACCCTAAGACCTTGAATGTATATACTAATGTCATGCCATCAGTAGTATCAACATGACGAGGATGGAGAAGGTTGATAAACATCTATGATTTATATGCAAAGAGACAGCTATCCAGAGCAATTAGGCTATTTTAAGGAAACTTCCCCTTAACAGTTTTAGCCAGATTTGCTGGAAATGAACCTTCTATATGTCATGCAGTGTTCAATGATAGTTCAAAATCACAATTTCAATGATTAAAATATTATCCCTATCTTGTGATTTTCAAATTGCTATGTCAAAAACCATAAAGGTAGAGAGAGAATTTTTTTCTATTTTTCTTTTCTTTTTTTTTTTAAATTTATTTATTATTATTATACTTTAAGTTGTAGGGTACATGTGCATAACGTGCAGGTTTGTTACATATGTATACTTGTGCCATGTTGGTGTGCTGCACCCATCAACTCGTCATTTACATCAGGTATAACTCCCAATGCAATCCCTCTCCCCTCTCCCCTCCCCATGATAGGCCCCGGTGTGTGATGTTCCCCTTCCTGAGTCCAAGTGATCTCATTGTTCAGTTCCCACCTATGAGTGAGAACATGCGGTGTTTGGTTTTCTGTTCTTGTGATAGTTTGCTAAGAATGATGGTTTCCAGCTGCATCCATGTCCCTACAAAGGACACAAACTCATCCTTTTTGATGGCTGCATAGTATTCCATGGTGTATATGTGCCACATTTTCTTAATCCAGTCTGTCACTGATGGACATTTGGGTTGATTCCAAGTCTTTGCTATTGTGAATAGTGCTGCAATAAACATACATGTGCATGTGTCTTTATAGCAGCATAATTTATAATCCTTTGGGTATATACCCAGTAATGGGATGGCTGGGTCATATGGTACATCTAGTTCTAGATCCTTGAGGAATCGCCATACTGTTTTCCATAATGGTTGAACTAGTTTACAATCCCACCAACAGTGTAAAAGTGTTCCTATTTCTCCACATCCTCTCCAGCACCTGTTGTTTCCTGACTTTTTAATGATCGCCATTCTAACTGGTGTGAGATGGTATCTCATTGTGGTTTTGATTTGCATTTCTCTGATGGCCAGTGATGATGAGCATTTTTTCATGTGTCTGTTGGCTGTATGAATGTCTTCTTTTGAGAAATGTCTGTTCATATCCTTTGCCCACTTTTTGATGGGGTTGTTTGTTTTTTTCTTGTAAATTTGTTTGAGTTCTTTGTAGGTTCTGGATATTAGCCCTTTGTCAGATGAGTAGACTGCAAAAATTTTCTCCCATTCTGTAGGTTGCCTGTTCACTCTGATGGTAGTTTCTTTTGCTGTGCAGAAGCTCTTTAGTTTAATGAGATCCCATTTGTCAATTTTGGCTTTTGCTGCCGTTGCTTTTGGTGTTTTAGACATGAAGTCTTTGCCCATGCCTATGTCCTGAATGGTACTACCTAGGTTTTCCTCTAGGATTTTTATGGTATTAGGTCTAACATTTAAGTCTCTAATCCATCTTGAATTAATTTTCGTATAAGGAGTAAGGAAAGGATCCAGTTTCAGCTTTCTACTTATGGCTAGCCAATTTTCCCAGCACCATTTATTAAATAGGGAATCCTTTCCCCATTTCTTGTTTCTCTCAGGTTTGTCAAAGATCAGATGGCTGTAGATGTGTGGTATTATTTCTGAGGACTCTGTTCTGTTCCATTGGTCTATATCTCTGTTTTGGTACCAGTACCATGCTGTTTTGGTTACTGTAGCCTTGTAGTATAGTTTGAAGTCAGGTAGCGTGATGCCTCCAGCTTTGTTCTTTTGACTTAGGATTGTCTTGGAGATGCGGGCTCTTTTTTGGTTCCATATGAACTTTAAAGCAGTTTTTTCCAATTCTGTGAAGAAACTCATTGGTAGCTTAATGGGGATGGCATTAAATCTATAAATTACCTTGGGCAGTATGGCCATTTTCACAATATTGATTCTTCCTATCCATGAGCATGGTATGTTCTTCCATTTGTTTGTGTCCTCTTTTATTTCACTGAGCAGTGGTTTGTAGTTCTCCTTGAAGAGGTCCTTTACATCCCTTGTCAGTTGGATTCCTAGGTATTTTATTCTCTTTGAAGCAATTGTGAATGGAAGTTCATTCCTGATTTGACTCTCTGTTTGTCTGTTACTGGTGTATAAGAATGCTTGTGATTTTTACACATTGATTTTGTATCCTGAGACTTTGCTGAAGTTTCTTATCAGCTTACGGAGATTTTGGGCTGAGACAATGGGGTTTTCTAAATATACAATCATGTCATCTGCAAACAGGGACAATTTGACTTCTTCTTTTCCTAACTGAATACCCTTGATTTCTTTCTCTTGCCTAATTGCCCTAGCCAGAACTTCCAACACTATGTTGAATAGGAGTAGTGAGAGAGGGCATCCCTGTCTTGTGCCAGTTTTCAAAGGGAATTTTTGCAGTTTTTGCCCATTCAGTATGATATTGGCTGTGGGTTTGTCATAAATAGCTCTTATTATTTTGAGGTACGTTCCATCAATACCGAATTTATTGAGCGTTTTTAGCATGAAGGGCTGTTGAATTTTGTCAAAAGCCTTTTCTGCATCTATTGAGATAATCATGTGGTTCTTGTCTTTGGTTCTGTTTATATGCTGATTATGTTTATTGATTTGCGAATGTTGAACCAGCCTTGCATCCCAGGGATGAAGCCCACTTGATCATGGTGGATAAGCTTTTTGATGTGTTGCTGAATCCGGTTTGCCAGTATTTTATTGAGGATATTGGGATATTGGTCTAAAATTCTCTTTTTTTGTTGTGTCTCTGCCAGGCTTTGGTATCAGGATGATGTTGGCCTCATAAAAGATAACTGATTTTACAATTTATCGTTTAACATTTTCAAGAATATATATGAGCTCATGACAATGTGAAGAGACTTGGCTTGTTCTTTTTCCAACAGATTTTCTCCTAGTATAATTTCTCAGCTACGTTTAGCCTTTGTTGCTGCTTTTTTCCCCTCACATGCTCAAAGTTGAAAGTGTTTTCCAATGAATCACTATTTTCAAGGCAGTCTCTGAGCATTTATGGCAGTGAAGAGGAAACAATAATTGGACCGTATTCCTTCAGGCTTGATACTTTTAAAGTTACCTTTAACCTTAAGTGAGTTAAATTGGCAGGTGGGAAATATTTATTTGAAACATTTTATAATATAAAACCACTTTCTGAGAAATTCAGCTGTTAGAAATATTTGACTGCCAAAGGAAGTCATCTTTCAATCTTGTTTACTGCATACTCTGCTCATGTGTTATGGTACAAGCAAAGTGGAAGGTAGTTATTTAAAAAGCCCTTTTTTATTACACTCTTTTATATTGTAAAAAGAGCCTTACAGTATAAAAGAGAAGGTAGTTTACATTGATTGAGTAGTTATTATAGCAAGTGCTGATCTAAGCACTTTATAAATATTAATGTACTTAATTTTTATAGCAATCATTAGAGGTGAGTATTATTATTAGCCACATTTAGCAAATAAGGACAGAGAGATGAAGACAGGTTAACTTGTCCATGGTTACCAGCTATATAAGCAGTTAGTAACTGTCAGGCCTCTGAGCCTAAGCTAAGCCATCACATCCCCTGTGACCTGCACATATACATCCAGATGGCCTGAAGCAACTGAAGAACCACAAAAGACGATATTCCACCACTGTGATCTGTTCCTGCCCCACCCTAACTGATCAGTTGACCTTATGACAATATACCCTCCCTGCCCTTGTGATAATGTACTTGTGATATTCCCCCACCCTTAAGAAGGTACTTTGTAATATTCTCTATGCCCTTGAGAATGTACTTGGTGAGATCCACCCACTGCCCACAAAACATTGCTCCTAACTCCACTACCCATACCAAACCTGTAAGATCTAATGATCATCCCACCACCTTTTGCTGACTTTCTTTTTGGACTCAGCCTGCCTGCACCGAGGTGATTAAAAAGCTTTTTTGCTCACACAAAGTCTGTTTGGTGGTCTCTTCACACGGACGTGCGTGACAGTAACCTATGAGGCTATTGAAGGGGTTTGAGAGTTAATATGTGGCACATGTTTTTCACCATTCTAAATTGGAAACAATATGAAAAATAGATGTTATATATATAATGTTGAATATATATGTATTGTATATTCAACTTGTTATTTATAATGTGTATGTTGAAGAACATAGCATCAAGTCTCTTAACCAAGTAGGGTTGCTAATATTTTAACAATACATTGGACAAACTTCCTTTTGACACATAAGACAACATATTCACAGGATTAGGATGCGGACATTTTTAAAAGGCATTATTAAGTCTAACATACCTCCCAAATGCACCAATGGAGTAATAAATGACTTCTGGGAAGGAGTACATAAAAGAGCAAAAGATTAAGATTGTTACCTCTTGCTTTACACGGTATCATAATGTCAGAGGAAGCAATTCTCTCCCTAGTCAGTCTTCTGTAGTGTATACATTTTGCTTTGCCCAATGGGTTTAATCATTAAGCTCTTTCCCAGTCAAAACTAGTCTAGTCTTTCTCAGAACAAGAAATCATGAGTGGCTTGCACTCTATTAACCTATTTTCTAATTATTTGCTACTGTTGCTTTAGGTATATTTTTGGGATCATTAACGTGTATTGGAGGTTTTCCAATCCCCTGGATGACTCTTTTATCTATCAGGACAGTACCTTAATTAAATAATGTAGAAGGGCACTCTATCCACAATGTTATAAATACTATTCCATTTTTTTCTCACCCCAAATTAGATTGAGATATAGTCTATTATGGTTCAACTGAAGTTATACAATATATTAAATATAAAATATACTTTAAAATTAAATAAATGTAGACATATACATAAGAATAGCAACAACAAAGATATGCTTTAGATTTGAAAATAAATCCTTTCCCATTATGAAGTTCTTGATATATACTGAAGAGCAAAAATTAAATCCTCTTGCAAATTAAAGACATTAAAAATCAAACTAAATTTAAAAATTCCATTGTCTTGCTATTATGAGTTAAAATTTCTAATACCGAAAGCTTAAAAATGTACTCCAAGCAATTATATAACCTGATTATGCTCGATTAGATGAATTATTTATGTCTGAATTGACGTAGATCTCTAATCACCTTTAGCCTGGGTTCTATCTCAGGCTAGAATGGGTATAGGTACTTCAGATTCTATCTCAGGCCAGAATGGGTATAGGTAATTCAGGATTCAGGAATCACTTTTTCTTTTAGTCAATAATTGAAAACTAGATTAATATTCATAAAAATATAAATATATTGGATTATATTCCTGAAATTAAAAAAGGATTGTCATTGTACTAACAGATGATGATAAAAAATATGCTTTGAGACAGAGAATACTAACATGAGTTCTTCAGGCATAAATATTAGAAGAAATAGTAACACAGAAAATATGTGAGTAAACAAAAATGAATACTGAGTGAAGAAAACAATAATGTATTTTGTGTTTTACGGCATAAGTAGAATTAGAAGAGATGATAAAATAGCATGTAATTTAAGAGAATGGTAAATTGAATGACATACTCTAAAGTTCTACAATTATTGAGTACATAGGAAAGTAAATAATATATAAAGGGTTTAAATAACTTGAGAATTTGTGATTTAATTATCTTTTGGTGAAGCCATTACAATCATTGTAATCTATAACAAGTTAAAAGAGGGGAAGTATAATAGAAATAAATATTTGATTAATCCAGAGTAGTCAATACATAAAATAGGTGGAAAAAAAACACAATATATAAGAGTCAAGTAGAAAAGAAATAGCACAACAATGGGAAGTAATTACTAAATAAATCAGCAATTATGCTAAATGTAACTAAACTAGATAGTTCAATTTTTAAAAACAAGATATAGGACCAGGACAGTAGGACCAGAACTGTGATAATCTTGTAAGTTCTGTTAACACTTTGGACTCCTTAAAAAGTGAGATAGAACATTTTGCCTTTTCCTGAATATCACATTAAGTGGAGTTGTACAATATTACTTTTTTCAATCTAGCTTCTTTCATTTCCTATGCTTTTGAAATGCATTCAAGTTGTTACATTTATCAGTATTACATTCTTTGTTTAATGCTGAACAATATTCCATTGTGAAGAATATCAACATTTGTTTATCCATTCATCCACTGGGGTTGTCATTTAGATACATGGTGAAGCAAACTAACATAGGAACAGAAAACCAAATACTGCATGTTCTCAGTTATAATTGGGAGCTAAATAATGAGAACACATGGACACACAGAAGGGAACATCACACACTGGGGCCTTTTAGAGGGTGGAGGGTGGAGGGTGGGAGGAAGGAGAGCATCAGGAAAAGTAATTAATTAGTACTAGGCTTAATATATGGGCAATGAAACAATCTTACAACATAACCCCATGACACAAGCTTAGCTATGTAACAAACCTGCACTTGTACACATGAACTTAGAATAAAAGTTTAAAAAGTCTCCGCCCTTTAGTTGATAATTTGTATGGTCACTCCTTTCCGTTTGAGTCACTATACTAGGTGTGTATCTCATTCTGATTTGATTTATATTTATTTAACAATCAATGATGTGTTTACCATCTATTTCTCTTTTTTTGTTGAAGTATATGATCAATTACTTTCTCCATTTTATGGGGATTGTTTGTCCTAATATGGTGTGATAATATCTATCTAATCTGTCTGGATATATATATATACACTGGATAAAATCATGTATTACGTATGTGTTTTGCAAATATTTTCTTCCAATCAAGACTAGTATTTTCATTTTCTTAACAGTGTTTTATAAAACCATCAGATTATAATTTTGATGATGTCCAGTTTATCAATTTTTTCCTTTAAGGATTAGTGCTTCTTAGATTCTGAGAAAATCTTTGCTTAACTCAAGTTCATAGTGTTTTCTCCTATGATTTCTAATAGTTTTCTAGATTTAACTCATAGTTAGGCCTATGATGCATTTCTAATTAAATTTTATGTAATGAAAAATAAGGATCCAGATTCCTTCCTATGCATATAGATGTCAAAATATTCCCAAACCATTTGTAAGAGATACTACTGTGGTAGACTGGTAATAACACCCACAAATACACCAATGTCCTAATCCCAAGATCCTATGACTATTACCATATTTGAAAAAGAGTTTTTGCAGATGTAATTACATTAATGGCCTTAAAATGACAACAGTATTTAGGATTATCCAGGCGAGCCCAAAATAATATCTTAAGTTTCCTTTCAGGAGAGTTTCAGCAAGAAATTGGACGGACACACACACACACACACACACACACACACACACACACACACACAGAGAGAGACAGAGAGAAAGAGAGAGAGGATGTAGTGATGTGAGAAAACTGAGAATATTGGAGTAATGCAGCCACAATCAAGGAATATTGGCAGCTATTTAGAAGCAAGAAGAAGCAAGAAACAGATTTCTCCAGAGAAAGTAAAACCCTGCCCACACTTCGATTTTGACTCACTGAAGCTAACTTCAGATATCTGGCCTCCAGAAATGTGAGAGTACATTTCTGCTGTCTTAAAACACCATAATTTGTGGTAATTTCTTACAACAGCCACAGGAAACTAATATAGTATAGATATCCCATATTTTCTTTACATATTCATCTGTTGATGGACATTTGCATTGTTTTCACATTTTGATGATTATGAATAATGTTGGCATGAATTTTCATGTACAAGTATTTGTGTGAACATATGTTTTCTTGGGTAAATACCTAGGTGTAGAAATGCTGGGTCATACGATAAATGTATATGTTGAACTTTTTGAGACATTGTCAAACTATTTCCAACAGCAGAATGTACATTCCCAAAGCAATATTCTTGGCATTACATAATTATACCTTGTGTGTACATTAACACAGATTTATAATTTTTGTTTTATGAAATTGCCTTTTAAGGCAGAAAAAGTAATTTCAGACAAAATATAATTTTTTTCTTTGTTGTATATGTAGTTAACTGTACTGACATTCTTTATTTCATTACTTTTTACTGTGGATTCTAGTTACTATTGCCCTTTTATTTTAGCATGAAGGACTTTCTTTAGTAGTTCTTTTTAAGCTGCTCAGCAAGTCTTAAATTCTCTCAGTTTTTATGTGGAAATAACCTCATTTCTCCTTTATTTTTGAGAGAGAGTTTTTCTGGACATGTAGTTCTTGGTTGACAATTTTGCTTTTTGATTTTCTTTTTCAGCACTTTGGATGTGTCCTAGTCTCCATGGTTTATGTTGAAATATTAGCAGTTATTCTTATTTAGGATCCCTCAAAAGTTAGGGGTCAATTCCATTCCTGCTTTCAAGATTCACATTGGTCTTTGGTTTTCACAGTATTATCATGATGTGCCAAGTTGTGCCTCTCCAAGTTTATAGCATATAAAGTTAGTTGAGGCTTCTGGATGTACAGATTAGTGTTTTGGAAAGTTTTCGTCCATCCTGTGTTCAAACACTATTTCTGTTACTTCTCTGCTTCTGAGGCCCATTCTTTTTCAGATGCTGGTATGCTTGATGGTTTCCCATAGGTCTCTGGCTCTGTTCATTTTTCTTCAGTATTTAGCATTTAGTATTTAGTCCTCTGATTGAAGAAGTTCAATTGACTATTCTTCAAGTTGCTGATTTGTTCCTCTACCTATTCAAATATGTAGTGGAGACCCTCTAATACATTTTTTTGGTTCAGTTATTGTACTTTTCAACTCCAGAATTTCTATTTGATTGTTATTTATAATTTATATCTCTTTATTGGTATGTCTTTTCTGATGGGACATCATTCTCTTAATTTTCTTTAGTTATTTAGACAAAGTTTCATTTGCTCTTTGAATATATATATGAGCAGTGATTGAGAGACCTTGATGAGTAAGTATAATGTCTATACTTCCTCAAAGAATGTTTCTATTGATTTTTTTTTCTGTGTATAGGCTGTAGTTTTTGTTTCTTTGCATGTCTTATATTTTTTGTTGAAAGCTGGATATTTTAAATAATGAATTGTGGCAACTCTGGAAAATAACATTCTCTCCTGGGGGCTTGCTATAATTGCTACTTGTTGAACTGATTACTGTCTTTTAGTGAATTTTCTCAACTAATTTTATAAAATCTGTATTATTTATTGTGCATGACCACTGAAGTCTCTACTGTAGCGCTCAGCTAATAATTTGACATAAACTTTCTTAAATGCATGGAATCAATAAATTTACTATTATCTTCTGAGGGACTGTTTGTGTGTACATTTCAACCCTCAGTCAAGCAGTTCAGACCTCTGATGTAAACTTCACTTTCTGCATGCACAGAGTTTGAAGGTTAGCCAAAGGTGAGGACTTAGGGTCTTTTCAGGTGTTTCCTCAAAATGCACATGCAAATGACTTATAAAATCCCCACAAACATTTTGGAGCGTTTCAAAGCCCCTATGATTGTCTCATTTTTATGCCTTTTCTCTGCCTTTCCTTGACATTCTGTTCTCTATTTTTTTTGTTCCATTTTCATGATACTAATAATATAGTTTACAGAATGCTTACAAATAATAGGTACAGTTTACAGAATGATTACTATTATGAATGTCTCATTATTAATATCATGAAACTGGAACAAAAAAACAATAGAGAACAGAATGTCAAGGAAAGGCAGACAAAAGGTATAAAAAAATTGCAAGACACTATAAACCAATAACCAAACTAAGGTCTTGACAAAAGTGATATGGAAGAAAGAATTTGGAGAACTGATGTGACAGTACTTAATTTTTCTAGGAGGAGACCAGAAAAAAAAAATTAGAACCCTGGGTGGGTGTTTGTCAACAACAATTAAGGACAAGTCTTTTAATGTTGTGACTGCCTGAAGCAATGGACAATGGTTGGGGAAAACGTTTAAAAGTAAAAAGCACAGAAGGAGACAATAAGAACCGTTGTTCAGTTCTCTTGCCATTGATAATTCTGAGACTATACACTGGAAAATAGGATGTGTAGTAAGGTCAAAATTTGCCAGTAAGATTTTTTTCTATTTTTGACAATTTTAAGTTCTTTCAGGGGCAAAACAAATGTTTCTCACAGGATGTGATTTAGTAACAGGATTCTGGGGATGTCACTTCACCAGCCTGAAACCTCCTTGCCAAGGTGCCTTTGCCTAGGTTTTGCTCTGGCCTGCTGGGCTTGTTCTGCCCACTCGGTCAGGCAGGCTGCACTTGGCGTAAGCTACTGGCCTGGATCCCACACCTGCCAAGAATGAGCCAGACACAGAGCAGCAGGGGGTATGTGAGCAAGCATGGGGTCTGGCCACTGTGCAAAGCCAGACATGCCAGCTGGGGCAGGGTGGTCAGCTCCAGGTGCCAGTATGGGTGCTGTCTCTCTGTGAGGCTGTGACTGGATCAGGTGAATCACAAGCAGCTTCCATGGCTGGCACTGGAGAACATGGTGGCTCTCAGAATCTCGGAGGTGACATCAACTGCAGAGCCCCAAAGTGGGTGTCACAGCCATCACTCAGGTAGCTCCTAGGTCTGGGCTCCCCAAAGGATCACAGCTCTTTTTTCCTTCTCTCTTCCCTCCTTTTTGTCACCCACAATGTTGCAAGCAAGGGGTGTATTTCAGCCTGTTTGTGTTAGGGCTCTTTCAGCCCCACCATTTGGTGGGTCCTGAGTTCTTATCCTGCATCCAGGAAGAATAACGTATATGGACAAGTGGAGCAAGGCAAAGAGGAACTTTATTGAGCAACAGATCAACTCAGAGGAGACCTACATTGGGTAGCTCCTCTCCTCAGGCAGGGTGTCGTGATGAGTGTTCAGCTCTCAGCAGAGAGGAGACCCTGGGGTTGGTAGCTCCTCTCCACAGCTGGTCATCCTGTCATCTTTTCAGCTGTCAGCAGAGAAGAGGCCCTAGAGTGCTCCTCCTCTCCACAGCTGGTCATCCTGTCATCTCTTCATCTCTCAGCAGAGAAGAGACCTGGAGTGTGTTGCTTCTCTTTGCAGCTGGTCGTCCTGTCATCTCTTCAGCTTTCAGCAGAAAGGAGACCCTGGAGTGGGTAACTTCTCTCCATAGCTGGTCATCCTGTTTTCTCCTCATGTCTGGCTGAGTCCAGGGTTTTTATGGGCTTCAGAAGGGAGAAAGTATGTGCTGATTGGTCCATGGGTAGCCATGGGAATGCCTGGAAAAAGAACCATAAGTTCCCACTCCAGTCTGCAGGACTGGCAGCCTGGCCCCCAGGCTTCAGGGCTTCCCCAGCTTGAAGGTGAGACTTCACTGGGACCTGGCCCTTTCCACCAGGAGGCTGTTTGCCTCCTACCTCTGTTCATGGTTTTCAGGCTGTTAATGCTCAGGGGCACCTGCAGGCTAGTACTGAGCTGCCTTTAGCACACCCTCAATCTCCCTCCCATGCTTGCCAGTGCCCAGAGTTCAGAGGAGGCTGAGGTGGTAGGGGGCTGGCATGTTATCACTGCCCTGAGCATGCACATACATAGCTTGGCTATGACAGCACCTGGGCTTGGCCCCAAACTTGCCCCAGGATGAGAGCATGTGCCAGGAGGAGGGAGAGGCCAGGCAGCAGGAGCAGACACCTCTGAGCCTGCAGGTATAGTGGGGACCTTCCTAGGCCCCCAAGAGTACAGAGATGCCCAGGTCCATAGCTGTGGCTTGGGCAGCTGCAACAATGCCTGGGGGTTGGAGCGCCTGCCTGCTCCTGGCCCCCAAGCACACAGGGAGGCCCATTCCACAGCTGTGGCTTGGGCAGCTGCAGCTGCACCTGGGAGGGTGGGGCTCCTCCTTGCTCCTGGCCTCCAAAGGAACAGGAGGCCTGGGTCTGCAGCCACAACTTGAGCAGCTGCAACTGTACCTGGGAATGTAAGACTCCTGTCTGGTCCCAGCTCCTGTGGGCTCCGTGGAGCATGCAGCCCAGCCATGCCTCCCCCACTGCAGTCTGCGGCATCTTGGGAGTGGCTACTCCAGGCAAGTCGCCTCTGCTATCAATTTTAAATTTAGTTTTATACATCTCCTAAATGAGAGACTCTTTGCTGAGAGGTTGACTATCAGATTGATTATTCCTTCACTCTTTCACAATTGTGTCTTGTTCCTTATTTTTTTAAAATTGTGTATGTTGATGGGTACTATGTGATATTTTGAACTATGTATACATTGTAGAAAGGTTTAATCAACCTAAACATATTCATCATCTGACCAATTTATCTTTTTTGCGGGGTAAGAATGTTAAACATCTGTTCTTTTAGCAATTTTGAAATATACAATAAATTATTATTAATTGTGGTCACCATACAGTGCAATTAATCAATAAAACGTATTCCTCCAATCTGAGACTTTGTACCTTTCAATCAACATATTTTTCTCCAAACCTCTCCCTCACCCCCAGCCTCTTATCACCACCTGTCCACTACTCTCTGTTTCTATTTTCCACATATATGTGAGATCATACAGTATTTGTCTTTCTGTGCTTGATTTAACCTAACATAATGTCCAGCAGTTCCATTTTGTTGTCACAAATTACAGAATTACAGAATTTCTTTCCTTTTTAAGGATGTATATTATTCCATTATATAATTTACCAAATTTTATTTATCCGTTCAAAACCTAATGGACACTTAGATTGCTCCCATATCTTGTGTATTGTGAATGATGAAATAAATATGAGAACACAGATACCAATTTTTAACATACCAATTTTTAATTTCCTTTGGATATATATTCAGAAGTGAAATTGCTGGATCATAAGGTTATTATATTTTCAGTTTTTTAAGTAACCTCCATACTATCTTCCAAAGTGGTTGTACTAATTTACATTATCATCAACAGTGTACAAGGATTCCCTTTTAACCACATACTTGCTAACTCTTGTTATCATCTATCCTTTTAATAGTAGCCACACTACCAGGTGCAAGGTGATATCTCACTGTGGTTTTAATTGGTATTTCCCTGATTATTAGAGGTGTTGAGCATTTTTTCATATATCGTGGCCACTTGCATATCATCTTTTGTGTTCTTGACATCCTTGTCAAAATCAATTGACTGTAAATATCTTGGTTTATTTCTCAACTTCCTATCCTGTTCATTGGCCAATGAGTCTGTTTTTATGCCATCACCATGTGCTTTGATTACAAGAACTTATAATATATTTTGCAGTAAGGAAGTGTGATGACTCTGGCTTAATTCTTTTTGCTCAAGATTTCTTTGGTTATTTGAGGCTTTTTCTGGTTCCATACAAATTTTAGAATTGTTTTTTCTATTCCTGTATCAAATTACATTATAATTTTTATAGAAATTATATTGAATCTATAAATTATGTTGGATAGAATGGATACTTTAAAAATATTAATTATTTCAATCCATGAACAAAGGATGTCTTTTTATTTCTTCAACTATTTTCATCAACATTTTATAGTTTTCAATGTACAGATTTTTCACCTTTTGGCTAAATTTCTTGTGATGTATTTGAAATTTTTTCATTTTCAAGATTCTCCAATTATTAGTTTAGTATGCTCAGTTATACAATTTAATTACATTTAATTTTGATTAGATATTTTAAGAATATGTAAATAAAAAAGTGTCTTATTTACATAATTCTACATTTAGTGCAGAGAGAAAAGTTCATCTCTTTTGGCAAGCAAATAAAATGCATAATTTTATGTAGACAAAATCAAATTCATTAGTAAATTATGTTTGTTTCACCTAGACTAAGAAACTCTAAATACTTTAATTTTCCAATATTCTTTACATTAAAAAAATAATGACTTATTGCATTGTATTTCAATATACAGCTCCTGCATATATTGTTTTGTGTTCCGGAATAATAAAGCAACATTTGTCAGCAAACATTCATATGCTTGCTGCTACCTCTGTCTTCTTTTCAAGACTAAAATCAGCCAGAGATAATGGACTCCAGGGAGGAAGTAAACAAATTATAGAGGAAGAACACAATTCCTCAGAGCAAGTTGGCAGTACGGATTCTCCATCCCAGACTTGTTATACTCAGGTGAGAAATCCGTAAAGAAGCCATTATTTCTTGTCAGTGATAGCATGAGCAGCATGTAAAACGTTGATATTCAGCCCTGAGAAATTGAACTTGCTACACTGTTTAAAAATAGCATTGGTCAGAGAAAGAGTGGATTTTTACAGAGATAATATGCAGGTCTATCATTTCGTTTTGCTGAATTTGGATAGGTAACATCTACCCTAAATGGGTTGCAGGAATGAAAAAAAATCAAACAACTTCTATTTTAATTTGTAGTCCTGGATTTGAGTCTCAGATCTTAGTTTACCATGTAGGTGGGCAAATTAATCATTTTGATAGTCAATTATCTTGGTTGAATATAGAAAATACAAATACCATATCATTGTGAAGAATTAACGATAAGCCAGAATACATAAAAACACTTGGAAACTACAAAGCAATGTATTATATTACGGCAAATCAGTATTTTATTATGTAGAGTGGTTTATAGCTGAATTCAACAGGTATTGAAATAGGGTAAAATTGCATGTACATATAGTGGGGAACACAACAAAACTGATGAGTAGTAGATTGAAAGCTTAATCACTCTTAATTACTCTTTCTCTCTTTTACCATTTGTCTCACTCCTTCAGTGATAATATTTATATTATAACTTCTTGCATTAATGTTCACTTTTTAAAAATTCCTCCTTTATGGCCAGGGGTGTTGGCTTATGCCTGTAATCCCAGCACTTTGAGAAGTTGAGGCAGGCAGATCATGAGGTCAGATTGAGACCATCCTGGCTAACATGGTCAAACCCCATCTCTACTAAAAATACAAAAAGTTATACAGGCGTGGTGGCAGTCACCTGTAGTCCCAGCTACTTGGGAGACTGAGCAGGAGAATGGTGTGAACCCGGGAGGTGGAGCTTGCAGTGAGCAGAGATTGTGCCACTGCACTCCAGCCTGGGCCACAGAGCGAGACTTCATCTCAGAAGAAAAAAAAAAAACATTATCCTTTATAATTTTTTGGTGTTTTGCCTTGCCAATTTCTTCCCCATTAATGAAGCACATGCTGGGAAATAATTTTTGTCTGATGGTTCATTAATTCATTTATTCATTCATTGTTTATTTACTTCCTTATTTTCTTCATTCTTCAAAATATTGCCCATTTACATTTTCAATGAATATTAACATGGAGTACACATATATGAAAAGAAATGGTTTCTTCTCTGAAGTAGTTTGTAATTACATCAGGAGATGAATTAGGTACATGAGCAAGTTTAATGAAAGGGAGAAAGATGATGGGTATTGTAAGTGAAAGACAGGTTAATTACAGGAATTACAGTGGGAAAAAAAACTCCCAGATGATGAGGGATGTAAAGACTTAAGTGGCATTTGAGCTCCTAAATGAAATGGGTACCATACGGGTAGGGAGATATTGGCAGGGAGAACATACAAGAATAAATTCAAGAATATGGGCAAATTAGTCAGCATGGTTGGAAGAAAGCAAATATTAGAAATTGTTTGTATTGAAGTTACAGGCAATAATCTGTAGTAAAGAAATTTGAAAAAGGATATTGCGACCCTGTTATGAGGACTCTTGCATTCTAAAAAAAAAAAAAAAAACAGAAAAAGAAAAAATGTGTTCAGTAAGAAATCAGAAGTGGGAAGCTATTGAGTTAGAAATGAGAAGCTGTAGGTTTGTCATAAATAGCTCTTATTATTTTGAGATACGTTCCATCAATACCAAATTTATTGAGAGTTTTTAGCATAAAGGGATGTTGAATTTTGTCACAGACCTTTTCTGCATCTATTGAGATAATCATGTGGTTTTTGTCTTTGGTTCTGTTTATATGCTGGATTACGTTTATTGATTTGCATATGTTGAACCAAACTTGCGTCCCAGGGATGAAGCCCACTTCATCATGGTGGATAAGTTTTTTGATGTGCTGCAGAATTTGGTTTGCCAGTATTTTATTGAGGATTTTTGCATCGATGTTCATCAGGGATATTGGTCTAAAATTCTCTTTTTTTGTTGTATCACTGCCAGGCTTTGGTATCAGGATGATGTTAGCCTCGTAAAATGAGTTAGGGAGGATTCCCTCTTTTTCTATTGATTGGAATAGTTTCAGAAGGAATGGTATGAACTCCTCCTTGTACTTCTGGTAGAATTCGGCTGTGAATCCGTCTGGTCCTGGACTTTTTTTGGTTAGTAGGCTATTAATTATTGCGTCAATTTCAGAGCCTGCTATTGGTCTATTCACAGCCAATATCATACTGAATGGGCAAAAATTGGAAGCATTCCCTTTGAAAACTGGCACAAAACAGGGATGCCCTCTCTCACCACTCCTGTTAAACATAGTGGTGGAAGTTCTGGCTAGGGCAATCAGGCAGGAGAAAGAAAGAAAGGGTATTCAGTTAGGAAAAGAAGAAGCCAAATTGTCTCTGTTTGCAGATGACACAATTGTATATTTAGAAAATCCCATTGTCTCAGCCCAAAATGTCCTTAAGCTGATAAGCAACTTCAGCAAAGTCTCAGGATACAAAATCAATGTGTAAAAATCACAAGCATTCTTATACACCAGTAACGGACAAACAGAGAGCCAAATCATGAATGAACTCCCATTCACAATTGCTTCAAAGAGAATAAAATACCTAGGAATCCAACTGACAAGGGATGTAAAGGACCACTTCAGGGAGAACTACAAACCACTGCTCAGTGAAATAAAAGAGGACACAAACAAATGGAAGAACATACCATGCTCATGGATAGGAAGAATCAATATTGTGAAAATGGCCATACTGCCCAAGGTAATTTATAGATTTAATGCCATCCCCATTAAGCTACCAATGACTTTCTTCACAGAATTGGAAAAAATTGCTTTAAAGTTCATATGGAACCAAAAAAGACCCCACATTGCCAAGACAATCCTAAGCCAAAGAACAAAGCTGGAGGCATCATGCTACCTGACTTCAAACTATACTACAAGGCTACAGTAACCAAAACAGCATGGTACTGGTACCAAAACAGAGATATAGACCAATGGAACAGAACAGAGCCCTCAGAAATAATACCACACATCTACAGCCATCTGATGTTTGACAAACCTGAGAAAAACAAGAAATGGGGAAAGGATTCCCTATTTAATAAATGGTACTGGAAAAATTGGCTAGCCATAAGTAGAAAGTTGAAACTGGATCCTTTCCTCACTCCTTATATGAAAATTAATTCAAGATGGATTAGAGACTTAAATATTAGACCTAAAACCATACAAACCCTAGAAGAAAACCTAGGGAATACCATTCAGGACATAGGCATGGGCAAGGACTTCACGTCTAAAACACCAAAAGCAACAGCAACAAAAGCCAAAATTGACAAATAGGATCTCATTAAACTAAAGAGCTTGTGTATAGCAAAAGAAACAACCATCAGAGTGAACAGGCAACCTTCAGAATGGGAGAAAATTTTTGCAATCTACTCATCTGACAAAGGGCTAATATCCAGAACCTACAAAGAACTCAAACAAATTTACAAGAAAAAAATAAACAACCCTATCAAAAAGTGGTCAAAGGATATGAACAGACACTTCTCAAAAGAAGACATTCATACAGCCAACAGACACATGAAAAAATGCTCATCCTCACTTGCAATCAGAGAAATGCAAATCAAAACCCCAATGAGATACCATCTCACACCAGTTAGAATGGCAATCATTAAAAAGTCAGGAAACAACAGGTGCTGGAGAGGATGTGGAGACATAGGAACACTTTTATACTGTTGGTGGGACTGTAAACTAGTTCAACCATTGTGGAAGACAGTGTGGCGATTCCTCAAGGATCTAGAACTAGAAATACCATTTGACCCAGCCATCCCATTACTGGGTATACACCCAAAGGATTATAAATCATGCTGCTATAAAGATGCATGCACATATATGTTTATTGCAGCGCTATTCACAATAGCTAAGACTTGGAATCAACCCAAATGTCCATCAGTGACAGACTGGATTAAGAAAATGTGCACATATACACCATGGAATACTATGCAGCCATAAAAAAGGATGAGTTCGTGTCCTTTGTAGGAACGTGGATGCAGCTGGAAACCATCATTCTCAGCAAACTATCGCAAGAACAGAAAACCAAACACCACATGTTCTCACTCCTAGGTAGGAATAGAACAATGAGATCACTTGGACACAGGAAGGGGAACATCACACACTGGGTCCTATTGTGGGGAGTGGGGAGGGGGAAGGGATAGCATTACGAGATATACCTAATGTAAATGACTGGTTAATGGGTGCAGCACACCAACATGGCACATGTATACATAGGTAACAAACCTGCACCTTGTACACATGTACCCTAGAACTTAAAGTATTAAAAAAAATTAGAAAGAAATGAGAAGCTATAGACTGATAAGTATGTGGTTAAGATGAAGAAAAATGGAACCAGTGAAAAGGTTATGTGTGAGACCAAAGAAGTTCTTGTTATGTTAGTACAAGTGAGAATGGAGATTTGAGAAATTTGGTAGTTAAGCAGGATCATAGTTCTGATTTATTAGGTGACTACTCTGTGACAAGGGCTTCACATGCATTATTTAATCTTACCCTCATGGCAAGCTTAAGAGAAGGGATACTGGCTCTGTTTCACAGAGAGATAACTGGGGCCCAACACCACACAGCTGTGAAGCAGGGGAACTGAGATTTGAACCCAGGCAGTATGATTCCAGAGCTGGTACTCTTAGTTTTTATGCTATTCTGGAACTTCATTACTGATAGGCAGACATGAGAAATGTGGAATTCTGACTTGATAACCAAAGTTTTCCAGCCCTTGTGATTTGAGAAAATGCTGATAATAATCACAGAAAAAATGGCAGAGTAGAATGAAGGAAGACAAAATGAGTCCCATCTTGTATGTGTTGGGTTTTAGTCTCTATGGATCACAAAAGAAGAGATTTCCAGCAAGCAAATAGAAAAGCACGATGAACTCAGAAAATGCATTTGGAGAAACATATTTCAGAGTTCTCTCAAAAGAGAAGATGAAGGATGCTGACAAAGGGCATAAGAAGACAGGGAATATGAGCAGAGAAAAAGCGGGTCACACGCAGGACCTTAGGATAATCAGGAAGGCAAAAGCGATTTCAGCTTGAAACAGAAACATAACTTCATCTCAGAGAGTTTAAACTTTTTCTAGAGCAGCAATTTTCTCCTACTTGGAGAAGTCACTGCACTGCAGGGTACCACGAGCCTGTAAATCAATTAAACCTAAATTACAAAGTCAAACGGCATCTGTTCCCATCCTGACATAAAACCTGCTAAGATAAAAAATCACTGGCTGGAATAAGTTAAAAATTTTATAAGTTGCTTTCCCACTGTTTCTTTCACACAATTTCAATAACACAGAAGCAGTTTTGGGGCTGGTAGCGTCCTTGGAGTTCACGTGATTTAACACCCTCATTTTATAAGCAAGAAATCCAAGGCACAGATAAGTGACCACAAATTACAGAGTTAGATTTCTCGTCAGTGGGTTCATTCATATTTATACTCAATAAATATTTAGGCACCAAGTTGTTTCTATTTCTTAATATATACCTCAGAGTATTATTGAGAAGAAACGTTTTATAACGTATGACCCTAAGTTTATTGAGACCTTACTTTGCATATATTTTACTTTCCCTTTACTAAGAACTTATTCATCATTTTGTTTTGTTTTATTCCCAAGGAGATTTTGATAGCATGAATGAAAGCAGAGACTGTCCACAAACAAATGATCTTTCTGGCTTTTAAGAATATCTGAGGTCCTTGAGAGAAAAGCAGGAAAGGGAGAGGTGCCTTCATTGAAGGAAGGGAGGAAAGTAGAATGGGGAAAGAAAATAAGAGAATGCTATGGGGAAAAAGGCTTGTAGGTGCCGAAGTGTTTAGTACCTTTCTCCACCTCTTCTGAAGGCCCCATTGAGACTCTGCCCAATAAGAAATTATTAGGCCAGGTGTGGTGACTGACTCATGCCTGTAATTCCAGCACTTTAGGGAGGCCAAGGCGGGTGGATAACGAGGTCAGGAGATCGAGACCATCCTGGCTAACATGGTGAAACCCCATCTCTACTAAAAATACAAAAAAATTAGCTGGGTGTGGTGACGGGCACCTGTAGTCCCAACTACTTGGGAGGCTGAGGCAAGAGAATGGTGTGAACCCGGGAGGTGGAGCTTGCAGTGAGCCGAGATCGCACGACTGCACTCCAGCTTGGGCGACAGAGCAAGACTCTGTCTCCAAAAAAAAAAAAAAAAAAAAAAAAAAAAAAAAAATATATATATATATATATATATATATATATATATATATATATAGAGAGAGAGAGAGAGAGAGAGAGAGAGAGAACAAAAACCCACACTCAGGAATGCAGTTACGTCTTTCTGGGGAGTATAGGAAGGCAATCCAAAATATAAGTCACTCCTTGTAAGGTGCCGTAGCAATGTTGTAAACCACAACTTCTGAGTTAGGCAAACTGCAATAATAGGTATAAATAATAGGTTAGCAAAAAGTCAAAAGAGGAGTAATACTTTTGATATGTTCTCCAAAGTTACACAGAGAAGATTAGAGCCAAACGAGACTTGAAAATTGATGTTTTTAACCCAAGGCATATGGGAATGCTGAGTTTCTTTTGGCATAATGAATGGGGAAAGACCTTTGTGAGAATGGTTACAATAAGAAAATAGTTAAGGGAAAACTGAATTATATTTGAATATCCTCTCTTCAGGATATCCTGAAAAGTCATGCAAGAAGAAAAGCCATGCAAGAGACTTTGAGAGTAATCGTATGGTGTATAGAAATGGTTCTTTACTTAGAATTGGTAATCTTTTGGAAAACCTAGATTCCTGAGTTGCATCTCCAAACCAATTAAATTAGAGCCTCCAGAGATGGGACCCAGGCATGGGTATTTTAAAAACTCATCACATTTTTGTAATGTGCAACAACGTTTAACACCTGCCCCTCTGCCATATTCTTTTCTTAGTCTTTCTAATTCTTTTTTTAAAAATGTGTTGGTATTTTCTGTTCATATATAAACTAAAATCCTATCTCATTCATTCTATTCTCTGTGCACTCAAAGTGATTATTTGTGTATTTTTTTTTTTAATGTGCATACGAGGAAGATCTATTGGAAGAATAAATTAACAGAGGCAGGAATACAAATAAAGCCAGAGCTCTGCTGAATACCTTTGAGACTCAGCTTGGCCAAAGCTAAGCTAAGAGGAAGCCTATTGTGCAAATGAACTGGAAAAGAGTATTTGCCTTGGAGGAATCAGAGGCTCTTCACAGTTACCGGGGGAAGTAACTAGGAATGTTTATACTGCCCAAGCATCTATTTTTCAAATACTTCTATTGTAATGTTATATAGAAGAAAGCTTTCATTTTGGATAGGCAATGGGAATTACAAGTTTAAAGGCCGAGGAGAATCTCTGGAATTATGTATTTTAGTTATATCCGTGTGATGTAAACAGCTCTTTGGAAAAAGAGTAGAGTTGACTGTGATCTTTCACTCTTGTCAATAAATAAAGTTGATAAATTAAATAACTGTTTCTGATATTCTTTTCTGATAAGGATGGAAAAGTCATTTTTTTTTTTTCTATATTGAGTTGTTTAAGTCATTGTAAAGGGTCATGTTGTGGGGTGAGACAGCTGCCCATAATGGAAAATAAACATCTCCCCTCATCCTCCAAACAGTAGGTTTGGAGAAACTTATTTCTATAAAATGATCCCTCTTTGACATAAAATAAAAGGGGAACTAGTTCTCTGATGGTAATGACATGAGTTACAGATACAGTATCTGAAGAGCCAGAAAAGCATGAGGAACAGAGGGTGTTTGTATAAAGAGACAAATGGAAACATAGACAGAGCATTGGAGACAAAAGACAGGGAGATAAGACAATGAGTGTCAGTGTTCCCTAGTCAAACACTGGTCCAAGGGTAGAGAAGCTACATAGGAAACGAAAAGTATGTTGTTTGAAAGAAGGATCATTGAGAGGGATTTTTTTTTATTATTATACTTTAAGTTCTAGGGTACATGTGAGAGGGGTAATTTGAATTTCACCTAGGAGCTGGTTGAACAGCTACCACTAATAGAACATCTGGTCATCTTACACACAGGGTTTTTCATAAATCAAACTTTTAAGTTTTCTAATAAACCACCATTCTTCATGCAAGTGAGCACTTTGAACTAATTGCATCTGAAGACCTCTAAAATATTCTGAAGTGTGGGATAAATGGCAAACTAAAGGATTTTTGTATTTCAATCAGGGTGTTTTCGTACTTGATGTAGGTGGTCAAATACAGCCTGCTAGATATAGATATGTAGATACAGATATATGAATAGGTAGAGATATCTGTATAACTATATCTAGGTCTAGATGTAATAACTGTATTAAATTTATATGGTATTTATATTTACTATAATATAAATATAGCATATTTATATTATTGAATTAAATTATTTAAAACATATATTTACGTCAAAAGTCTGATGCAGATGGTATGGTCTTTCTCCAGAAACTTCTTAGTCTATATTGTGACTCCTGTGTTACAGATTGCCATACACTCTACATGATACCTCTTTCACTACAGATACCACCTATGATTAGAGGCTACTGAATTATATGAGTCCTATTCACTGTTGGAAGCTCCCTATGCCACTGGGTGCGTCAGATGGAGCTTTTGAAAATGCCGTAATCTGTAGAATATTTTGCTGCCAAAACTCAAGAAAACTTATCAACCTATCAGGAATTGAACTTTCTTTTCTTTGTGGTGAAAGCGTGAGATGGAATAATCCATCCTGTTCTTTGAAACCAATGTCCCAGTCTGTTCTGGACCACTAGACCCCTACAAATTTATTGATAGCAAATCTGTGAATCACATCAGACTCACTTTCCATATTCTGAATCACATGTGTCTTACCAAGGCTTTTACTGTACTTTCCATTTCCTGATTATACATGTTTACTACCATGATGCTGTCAATATAGTGAAAATGGTCTGATATTCTACATGATATAGGCATAATCCAGGTTTCTTCAGACCGTATTATAACAGACAGTAGGAGAGTTAGCAAAGCTTTGATGCAAGACTGAAAATTAATACTGTTATCTATTCCAAATGAATATAACTTTTTCTCATATCCTTTTCTGGTAGTGACGGAAAAGAACATTTTGGGAGATTAGTGGCTAAATACCATATACATGAAGTGATGTTCATCTTCTCTAGCCAAGATAAACACATCTACAACAGCTTGATGTGGCGATACTGCTTGGCTCAGTTTGTGGTAATCTACAGTATTTTCAATGATCTCTTTGGTTTTATAGGGCTAGACTTGGTAACTGAAAGGAGATATGACAAAGATGCCATCTCTGTCTCCTTTCTATTTTTAAGGTAGTATCAGTCTCTGCAATTTTACCTGGAATATGATATTGTCACTATCGTGTCTGCGTTAGTGGTGGAGGTGGATGGGGGTCTTCCTTTTGATGAGTCATGGAACCAGTAGACACACTCTAAGCTGAACTTGCACCAAGATCCCATTATTACCTGGCCTTCATATGTTCCTACCCTCACATGCAAACCATGAAGATGAGATAATTTGTGTTCATGGATATCAATGGCAACTTGGTTCTTACATGCAACAATACTCAGAATATTAGGTTTGGGTATTCTTTTCCCAATGTGCAGTTATTTAAGAAAATGGTTACAGTGCTCTTTGGGAAAAGAAGTAATCATTACAGTGTGTAATTGCTGGAATGCTACCAGGGTACTTTCTCTTGGGAACCAAGCTTGTTCTTCATTCAGTGGGTTCAGGGGTTGGAACACTGACTTGCATCTGGAAATTGAACAAGAGATTGTGACATTTTGTTAAGAGAACTGCCTTTAATCTCCTGATCAGCCTTCCTGGAGTTGTTGTTGTAAATGTTGGGCAATGCCATCATTGGATGCACATCTATCTTGACTCCAAGAAAAGTGTGTTCTATCAGCCATATATGCAGCTCTCTGCCTGCCATGCTCCTCTGGGTACTATTTCAACTTTCAACACTAATTAAACACTAATTGAAAGTGTCTTGTTTTAAACTGTTAAAAGCCACCACCTAGACTCCATTATTTTGAAATGTTACCATCCCCACTGTTATTAAGGAGACCATTTCCCTAACATTTTCCTCCCATAAACTGTACTCCACAGTTAGGCTGTAGGCTCTAATGCTGGCAACATTTTCACTACCATTTGTTAAATGAATTATTTTCCTGGCCCTCCTGAAATCATAGTCATCTAGCAATTTGCCCAGGCTTACATGAGATGTCCACTCTGGCATGCCCATTTTTCGAAACTATTTCCCCTCTTTTACTACTATCTACCATAGCAATGTTGACACTTCTATTCCACTTATAGTGGGCCACATTTTCTTCAAGTTTCTAAGAAATATCATAGCATTATCTTTTGCAGTCTTTCCCAAAGTGTTTTGCCAGAATGTTTTTAAAACAGCAGTTCTTCTCTGTAAAGACAAACTCTTCCATATATAATTTCATCTTCTCCCTGAATTTTGTTTTCACAGTTCCTCTGCAAGACCAGCTGTCTTGGTCCTGCAGCTCTTTGGGATATTGCTCCCTACCTCTCTTCACAAGCTTGTCACTCCCATGGCCAGATTATGGTGTGACATAACTCTGCTTATTGACTTTTTACTTAAGAGGAAAGGGAGGTTCAGATTTTGAGGAAGGCACATGATGTCTTGCAGGAGAGAGGCCTTCTTTAAGGCAAATGGGACCCTAGCCTTTAACAGAGAGAAATGTGCCACTTCTACAGCTCCAAAGAGTTCAAAGGAATTTAGAGATTCAATATTTTTAAGAGCATGTACCCATGTGACCCCATCCCTTATGTCAGGGTTCCATTTTTTCCCAATCAGGACTTTGAACTTGACATATACTATGTGTCTAGGTTGAATATTAAACCTTTATTAGAACTGTGCTATTTCCATTTGGCTCTCTTCCTGGTCCTCAGTTTTCTCTGTCCTGAGTATGCAGGAAATAAAGGACTGTTATTTGCTGCCAGGAAGTCTCTCTGATATTCGGTTTCCTTTTTAATAGACAATAACCCCCAGACTTTCCTTTTCTTTCTCCAGAGCATCAATTACCCCTAGAATAGTTATCCTTATCTATACTATTTATCCTATGTCTCTTAAGCACATGATACATTGCTCCTCCTAGTTTATGTCTCTAGTTTATCACTGATAAAAATTTTAACAATTGCACTAAAATCTTGTTACAGAACCTATCCAAGTTCCGTCTACCACCAGTGATTTGGCCTTCATTGTCAGCTGGCTGGAAAATGTTCCAATCCATCTGATTTCTCAGGCTATTACTAGAAGCAACTGTTGCAGTTCAGGTTATTGATGAAGCAGACCCTAAAATGGAGATCAGCACACAGGAGGTTTAGTAGGTAGTGCTCTTAGAATTAACACTGGGAAGAGGAAAACGAATTAGGCTTAAATGGAGGAAAAATTTGGGCCCTAGTTGAACTCTGGTGAGCTCTGAAGCTTGGGTTGATCTTCAGAGTTGTCTTGATTTGGGGTAGTTTAAACCCCAGAATTTACCAGTCACTGGATTTAAACTGTGACTTCTATGGCAATGTGACATTGTACAAGGAGGCTTTTTTTCAGCTGAAGGCAATTTTCCAGGGTTGACTGTTGAAGGTTTTTGACAGCAGCACTCCTCAAAACTGGGTGAAAACAGCTTCAATCCTGATGGGAAGACCTGAGCAATACAGCAGTGTCCACAACACATTGCTTGGGGCAATCAAATTGAAAGCCAAAATCACAAAGCTGTATATGTTGGTAAACGTGTGATTTCAGAACAGAGAACCAAAAATACATGGCCCTTGTCTCAGGAGAAGCATTGTTGCCATAGCAATAAAGCACAAATATGTCATCATTATTACTAGGTCTGAAATGATAAAGCCCACTTGCAAAGTGATTAGGGAGAAAAAATAAATTGGAGCAAAATTCAGTTACCTCACTGTTTTCTTATGAGCAAGACTTTATCAGAAGCTGAAATGTGAAAAGATACCTATAATTAACTTCATAAGATTTTAAAAGAAGTAAAAACTTGCTTATGAAAAAAATATGTAGGGAAGTCACTCACCAGACAAACTAACATATGCATTTTTATTATCTATAAGTGCTGTTACTACCCTCACTACTCTCAACTCTTCCCCTCACCATCTACCCTCTGGAGCATTGAAAATTAAACTTTAAACTTAGTAAGCAGTCTTGTTGTAAATTCTGTGTTTCAATAGACTGTTTCTGAATAGCTCAATTTCTTGATTTTCAGTGTTGTTTTATGACTGTTTCCCTTCTCTTTTTACAGAGGGACTTTGGTTTATGGAGGAGCTTATAGGATCCCCACTGTCCTCTGCAGCAGTGGTATCTTTGCCTTCTTAATCACTGCTACAGCTCCCAGCATCTGCTGGTTCTCTGCACCTGGTTAACTGTTAATAATCCATCAGCCAGTCAGGCTCCAACCCAGTTCTCTTTGGCTTTGGCTTCTCTGAAGAATTGCTGGACACTGTTTTTCATCCTAAACCTGAATGTGCTACCTAGTATAGCAGAGCTTCAGGATCCCTTCTCTTGAGCCACTGTGACACTCTCTGCTAGCTGGCCAGTCAGCACCATCAGCCGGTTCCCCTAGCTCTCCACAGGACATGTGGGAACTCCTGGATTCCTTACGAGAGCTGGACAGCTCTAAAGAACTGCCATCCCAGGCCTGAAGAGTGTGGTCAATTTAGACGTTTGTCACATCAGCATTGTACATAGATATGGTTCCCCTCAAACTATCTAGTACACTCCTTGTCCCCCTCCAAGGTATCAACCCATAGATTAGGGGTCAAAACATCAATGTCTTCCTGCCTGTTTTCCTTCTCTCCATTTCTATTATCTTTCAAACCTACAGCCTCAGTTCTGAAAGCCTCCAATTTTTACTACCTATCCAGTAGAGACCTCCCCACATGTCATAATGTCATAGCCTCTTTCTTCTTCCCCAGGGTTATCAGCCACCCCATATTCCCTGAATTTTTCATTGTGAATAAATGAGGAATGGCTGCAAACACACATGATTACTGGAAGACAAATTAAAAACACAATGTTTGCATAAATATATATATATATATATATATATATATATATATATATATAGCTTTGGATCTGTATCTATATTTTCCTTTATATCAGTATGTACTTTAGCCACCTCCATTCTCATTTTTTAAAAAGTCTGCTTTTTCTATAGATTTTAAATTATACTAGCACTATTAAATTTTATAGTGACCCATTTAAAAAGAATAATAATCTCTATATTTCCTACCTTACTTTAGATAACACCTTTAACTCATTTAAAATCAGTGAAAGTATTACATGTGACTTAATTTAAGTAGAATACACAATCAACAGTCTTAAAACTTCTTTTCGAGTGGGATTTTTTTCTTTGTTTGCCTTTCTAAGTCTTCAAAGCAAAGTTCCTAAATATAAATAATGTGTTGCTTTATTTATTTTGGCTCTATGTCTATTAGCAAGTATGTGTACTTCCTAATATTTCCTTTGCCGTGTATGTCAAATAAAACCTACTTTGTAGAGAAGCTAGAGTTCCTAAAATAATTTGCTAAACTTATAGACAAAGTACATATTTTCTCTAGTGCTTCCTCAAGAACATAGGAGAAGTCACTAATTTCCATAAACAGCGATAACAGCTCAGCTATTGAAAATGTCATAAACAGGCTGAGTGTGGTGACTCGAGCCTATAATCCCAGCACGCTAGGAGGCCAAGGTGGGCAGATCACCTGAGGTCAGGAGTGCGAGACCAACGTGGCCAATGTGGCAAAACCCCATCTCTACTAAAAATACAAAAATTAGCCTGGCATTGTGGCATGCACCTGTAGCCCCAGCTACTTGGGAGGCTGAGGCAGGAGAATTGTTTGAACCCGGGAGATGGAGGTTGCCGTGAGCCAAGATTATGCCATCTCACTCCAGCCCAGGTGACAGAGTGAGACTCCATCTTCAAACGAAAAAAAAAAAGAAAATGTCATAAACAGAGATAATATCTCAGCTATCGAAAATGTCATCCGACAATTCTTTAATATGAAATTTACTGAACCATTTGAACCCCTGAGCATTGTAAGATGAAACATATAATGATATTTTAGTTAATGGCCATGATGGTAAACAAAACATAACAATTCTTTTTAAATCCTGAACTTCAGCTATATATTTATTTTGTGGATGGAGCCACCCAAGCTTAAAACTATAGTCTAGTTTTTTAGAAGAATGTTTACAAGACTATATTCTCCCTTGTATAAAATTTAAAAGGCAATGAAATCTCAATTGCCCCAATAAGAGTGAGAAACAATGAGATCAGTGATCTTTGACAGAAGACATGTGTTCATATATTTCATCAGGATGCATTTTTCATATATTAAACCAGTATTTCACTTAGCTAGAGATTTTGTGATTACTGTATTATAAGATGACTTTTATTACTTGAAATTTACACTCAGGCATACGTGTAATACATAAGTGTAATTTCCTTGTTAGAAATCTGCAGTTTGGGTTGTATTTTATGTACATGAAATATTAAGACCATGAGTGTCCTCCAGTAGAGGGAAGTATATCTTAACCTTGACTGCAATTAGAATCAAGAGTTGAGTTTCTTTATTTGCTTTTATTATTGATACATAGGCCACCCCCACCCCCCACCAAATTATTCTGATTCAGCTGAGCTAGGATGAGCTTAGACACTGGATTTCCTCCCAGGGTTGAGAAGCACTGGTCAAATTTACCATGGAACATAGCGTTCGGATTACCCTTATAATGTGGACATTCAACCTCAACTCTCAAATATTTGTTAAATTCCCAAAGTCTGATGATCGTGTATTTAAAGTCTGAATTGATAAGATAACAATGTTGCAGTCTTAGATGAACTACTACAAGTTATTAACGATCATGCAGTGTTTCTGTGTAACCCACTTTGACTATTTTTCTCAACTTATTCCTTTATCTTGAATATCAAAGTGAGTTTTCAGTTGGAAATTAATCCACAGAAGACACATCCAGGCAAAAAATTCATCCTTTAAAAAGTGTGCAATTAATCTGCACAGTAATATGGAGAATATAATTTGGTTCTAGAAACTGATATGATATAGTAATGGGAAACCCACCATTTGCTATGTTTAAAGAACCTAGTTCTCAAGGGGAAAATATCATCTAAAAGTTACTTGATGTAGGTTATATAGATTTCAGGAAGGAAAAATTTTATTCACGTTCAATTGTGAGATTTTAGTTTTATCAAATAGGTTCAAAACAAAAAGTAGATTTATCATTTAAGAAGGTTTCAGATGATTAGTGCAGCTATGAACTCAATTCTCATCTCAAATCCTGTACCAAAACCAAACATATTACTTCCTCTTCTTTCCTAAATGTCAAGAATAGACAAGTTAGTGAAACACATGGAACAAGAAATAGTTAATTCATAACTTTAAACAAATATGTGGGCTGTTGTCTCATTCTTTTTTGTCTTAGATCCACTTAACGAGACAACTTGACAACCACTGTCTTTATTGATAAAGTACATATCACCCAGGACAAATTTGTGGGTTTAAAAAAATGTTCTTGTCATAGGGAAATTTATCCCTGGTCTTCAAACTGTATGTTCAGTCATATTTTATGGTTTTGTTTGCAAAACCTGTGGTTGCTAAAATCGATGAGCTGCACTGGTACACACAGCATGAGCATCCTATTTCTCCAACCAAAAATCTATCATATTATGAGAAGAAACAAAACGAAGCATTGGATATATGAACACACAGGGCCTTTTATACTCGGTTCTGGAAAAAAAGAGGAGATGTGGAGGAACTAACAAAAATACCCTCTGGACAGTGCCTATAGAGGCAGGAGACCTTCTTGACTCTCAAAATTTCCAGATTTGCTTTAACAGTCCTTCTAGTTAGTCAGAGACTAAAGGAATGGAAAAAGGCAGAATGCTGAGACCTAATGCAGCCTTCATTTTCCCAGAGAATATGAATGTCTTCATTGGCCACGCCTCTCAAACTTTACTACGCATGTGAATCACTCAGGCATCTTTTTGAAATGCAGAATTGTTTCAATAGGTCTAAAATGAGATCTGAGATTTTATATTTCTAACTGGTGACGCCAAGGTTGCTAAGCCAGTTATTCAAAGCACAGTTGCTGAATATAGTCTGGGTGTGATTTCAATTCTTTAACTCACCTTGGAACCATTCCCTTTCACAAGACCAGTGGTCAAATGAAACAATAGGGAACACTGGGGAGTTACGAACTGATTGTATATTCACTTGTCCTATGAGTGGGTGCATAAGAATGAATGAGACATCCTTCACTAAGCACTTCATTGCTTCTAATTAGAGAAGAAAAAGCATTCCCTTCAAATTTCACTACCCTGTTCTACCTAGCATATGCAGGCCTTTCGACATTAAAATATTATATTTAAATTAGAAATTTCCAATAATAATCTAATGAGCTGGTGACAAAACTACTTTCAGCCATTGGAAGAGCAGTGATCAAGAGACATGAATTAAGATTTTGCCCACATTTAAAGAAATGGAGTCAGTGGCGATAATAGGTTCTGTCACTAGTGCAGCAAACTAACTGCTTTTTAAAAATTAACCCTGAACTTTATTCTCATGTTATTGTTAATGCAATTGAGAAAAGAAGTACTCCATGTACTATTTATAATACTAATAGAAAAAATCAAATAGTTATTTAAAGTCTTCATTCTCCATATTTTTAACTTTCTGCTTTTATTATTTGGAAACTGTATTGAATTTGAGAAAGAGATGGTCATAAAATCTAATTAGTAACAATAATTATGGAATGCTTAATGTGATCAAGCAGGCAATATTTTAGGTATTAATTTAATGAATCTCTGTGAGGTTTGTACAGTTACTTTTATTATTTTAAGGGTAAGGAAACTGAAAATTTAAGCAACAGATCATGCTTTCCACAGCTGGTAAGTGTCAGAGGCAGAGCTTGAAACAATGCATTCTGACTACAGTGCCCATGCAGGTAACCACTTTGTAATTCTGGCTAGTTAGGTATAAAAGTACCAGGTGTGATTTCAGAGAAACTAGAATGTTCCTCAAACACAGCTTCTGCCCCTACACCACTCATTAGACACCAAAGCTACAGGTACTTGAATTTATCTTTCTCATTCATTGTCCTTACCGATATTTAGCACAGGTAACCTAAAAGTGCTTGCCGATTGCATTCAAAAAAGAAACAACAATCTCCTATAAACTCAACTGTTCCTTTCCTCTTTTATAGCCAGGTTACTAAGTCCTGGAGAAAAAAATAAATTGTCCTGAAGCCATTACATGTTCATTATCTCCAGCCTTAGTTGAATACTCCTTTTTGTTTTTTAGAAGTCCTTCCCTTCAAGCAATTTATACCTTTGCCACTCCCTTCAGCCTTGCCCAAACTCACCTTCTTCTCACCATCAGAAAATGTCCTTGGCTCTTATTTCCCAATGACTATTGAGTCCATTAAATGTTAAGTCCCTTAAACCCTCTCATTCTCACAAACTTCCCCATATACTTCCATTCAGTCATCTTTTCTCGGCTTTACTTTAGTTTCGTTGGAAATAATGCCCCTCTTGTCATTCAAAATTTATCTTGACCCTCTGCTGTGGATGACACCCATTGCCCTCCTCCAGGCTGTCTTCAGCAGTCAGTCTCTTTTCTCTGCAGCTTCTATTGCTTCTATGTGCAGAACTTTCCCAACATTAAAAGCAAAAAAAGAAAGAAAAAAACAAAAGCAACAACAAGAAACTAAACTATATTCGCTTTTTTGCTATTTTTAGCTAGTGATCTCTTTCACCTCTTACCCCTTCAGAATTATTTTAAAGAAGAATATAGACTTAAGGTCATGCATGTAATCCTATCACTTTGGGAGGCTGAGGCAGGCAGATAACTTGAGGTCAGTTCAAGACTAGCCTGGCCATCACAATGAAACCTCGTTTCTACTAAAAATGAAAAAATAATTAGCCAGGCATGGTGGTGGACTCCTGTAATCCTAGCTACTCAGGAGGCTGAAGCATGAGAATTGCTTGATCCCAGGAGGCGGAAGTTGCAGTGAGCAGAGATTGTGCCACTGCACTCCAGCCTAAGGGACAGAGCAATACTCTGTCTTAAAAAAAAAATATATATATATATATATATATATATATTTTATATATTATATACTATATAGTATATGATTATATACTATATAAATATATATACTATATAGTATATGATTATATAATATATAGTATATAATATATAATATATAGATTTGCTATCTCTCTTTACATCGTTATCTCTTGTTCTCTATTCAGTCTTGGTATTTGTTGATTTTACATTCTTCTAAATCACCAATGGATCATACTGAAGTTTAATGGACACCTGTCATTTTTTGTTTCCATTCATTTGCTCAGTTTTTGACATGATTGCTTCCTTTTATTTAAAATTCTCTCTGTTATTATTTTCTAGGATAAAACTACCATTTTTTTTCTTGTTAAGATTGCAAAATGGTGAAACTGGTAAACTGAAGAGAGATATTTGAGGATACGAAAATGTCATATGATGTTTTAATATAGTTCTACAGCATATGAACACCTGTAGGCCCAGCATAATAGACCAGTCATTTTAATTTTGATAACAGACTGTTGCTCTGGCATCTTCCTCTAAACAGCAGAAAATGATATAAAATAATATTTTGAATTTCCTCATCCCTGTAGATATCACAAATATCGCACCCTGAGAAATAGGTCCTGAGAAAAATAACCAGAAAGAAAAAAGCTTCATCTTAGGCAAAGTAACATCTCTTTGATCATGTGTGACTTTGTGTTTACCATTCACCATTATAATCAAGGTCAGAGAATTTCACAGTGCTGTTCACAGGGTAGCACATAGCACCTCCACATTGAGCTAGCTTAAGTCAAAGGTCTTAGCCTGGAAATTAGAAGTGCCTTTCCACAAGTCATTTTTGCAATTCTGAGAAAAATCTGATATGGATGCTTTTCAGAATTGTACATGTACCCGATCTTTCACTTGTAATTTCAAGAAGCCAGATTGCTGGGTTAAATATCTGTGTCTGGAAGATTTAAATTGTTCATCTAATGTGTTTTTAAATCTCCCTATTCTTGCTCAATTTACAGGTTTATTAATTTACTGCCTCACCTCTCTCATTTTTAAAATGAGGATAATAACAGTACCTACCTCAAAGGGTTACTGTGGATATTAAATTTGTAAATATATTTTAGGTGCTTAATTACTCTTGTCCTTCCTAATTTCTATCAGCTGCTCTTTGGGTCTCAGATTTATATTGAAAGCATTGAGGAACATAAACTTTCTCTGCCTTCCTCAATTGATTCATTACATTTTCAACTACAAAGAGGCAAATAAACACTTTTCATCTTACAAGTGATGAGAGGCTAGGAATCTTAAGTCACCTCGGGTTTCTCAAGATTTAAAAGCAGATAGGAAAATTGTCTAATAGAGTTGTCATGTGGATTAATAATAAATTATGTGATGTACCACAAATACATAATTGCTTCAGTATTTAATTATGGTAATTATGATAAGTAGAATCATCCTTAGTGCTATAATTTTATGTTATACTGCTTACATTAACCACAGTAGTGGTAGTGACAGGAGTAATACTAACTGTGAGAGTGATTTTTGTATTGCTCCACTCTATCAGATATAAAAAAGAAATTCAACTCAGTCTAGTTAGTGCCCTTCCTGGGTACCTGTACTTTATTTTCTTATTGATTATTCCAGCCATTCTTTTTCAGATGCTATCTCAACTTATTAATCTTCACCTCTCTGCTTCCACTCAGGCAGATATTTCACAAAATTCAAAGAAAACATTCAACCAGCTTCAAGATACAATGCTGGTTTTTTCACATATAGAATAAAAATAAATTTCTGTGGATATAAACCTTTCAGACTTTTGTTATTTTTAATACTTAGAAAAAATACTGCCTTGTAGAGATTCTAGACTTTCTCCCATTATCTTGATGAATTTGTTATTTCCTCTCTATCACTCTGGCAGATGTAGCAGAAGAGTGTGTATGTGTGTCTATTTAGAGGAGACAAACAGATTTTTAAGGGATAAATATTCAATATTACAGAGAAGGAAAAGAAGAAATAACACCAATTAATTAAGATCAGTTTTTTTAACAAAAAGAGTAGTTATCACCTTAATTCAATCATAATAATAGTCGTACAATGACAACTGCTAGTAGCAAATTGAAAGGTACAATAACGATATCCTTGGAGATATTTCAGATAACATATAAACTCAAAATGAAAAAGCTGATAGAAAGTAGCATTCATTAAACAAATTTAATTTTTCAGAGGAGCATAGTTTTCTGCTAAAGTTTATCTGCTCTGGAGCCAAAACCCAGGAAGTATACAAAGTACTCACTATGAGGAAAGGTGATTGAATTATTTACACTAACAGAAAAAGTGAAGTATATGCATTTATAATCCCTACTATGTACCATTGAATTATGTGAGGTAGAATAAATAATACTCTGATTTTATTCTCTGTATTTACTTTCCAAAGTTATTTCAACATGAATATTCATGACATAGAACATTTATGAAAAAATTAACATTAAACTTCTGTATACATCTAAACTATTACCTCTTTATCCCCACAACATTGGCACACTGTACTACTCAGAATCTATACCAAGGTAATGTTGTTCTGATTTTGCTTTTCAAGTCTGTTCTGGGGGATTTTGAGGGTATGGTGCTATAGCCTGTAATTTTGTTAGTTTTTTTTTTTCACCAAGTGTACTTGGTAGAGAGAATATTTTCTTTCTTTTTAATTCTTCTAACTTCTTAATAAAAAAATTGGAAGCCAAGGTAATTACCACATTACACTAAAGCTTATACTCAAGTACCAGTAACAGATTCTCAAGGTACATAGATAATAATATGTGGCACATAACTCTTGAGACATAGTCTTAGTGAATATTAATTTGGTGTTGTTCTTTTTCTCATTTTTATTTTCTTTGCTAGTCCTCCATTTTTGTGGATGTATGTCTTCCTCTCAGCATATTAGAATCGCTAAGCTATAGACTAACTGATAATTGTTTGGTATTTGGTGGGGGGGGGGGGTGCTTTTTTTTTAACTTTTATTTTAGATTCAGGGAGTACATGTGCAGGTTTATTACCTGAGTATATTGTGTGATGCTGAGGTTTGGCGTATGGGTGATCCTGTCATCCAGATAGTGAGCATAATACCCAAAAGGTAGCTTTTCAACCCTTGGCCCCTCCTTCTCTCCCACCTTTAGTAGTCCCCAGTGACTAGTTACCATCCTTATGTCCATGAGTACCCAATGTTTAGCTCCCATTTATAAGTGAGAATGTGTGGTATTTGGTTTTTCTGTTTTTGCATTATTAGCTTAGGATAATAGCTTCCAGATGCATCCATGTGACTGAAAGATCATGATTTAAATTTTTTTAATGACTGCATGGTATTCCATGGTGTTTATACCACATTTTCCTTATCCAATCCACTATTAATGAGCACCTAGGTTGAGTCCATATCTTTGCTATTGTGAATAGTGCTGTGGTTAGTACATGTGTCTTTGGTAAAACGATTCGTTTTCTTTTGGATATATATCCAATAACGGGTTTGCTGGGTCAAATGGTAGTTCTGTTTTTAGTTAGAGAAATCTCCAAACCACTTTCCACAGTGGCTGAATTAATCTACATTCCCACCAACACTATATATGTGTTCCTTTTCTCTTTATCTTCCCCAGCATCTGTTGTTTTTTGACTTTTTAGTAGTAGCAATTTTGACTGATGTGAGATATTACCTCATTGTAATTTTATTTGCATTTGTCTTATGGTTACTAATATAGAACATTTTTTCATATGTTTCTTGGCACTTTGTTTTATTTTGAGAAATGTCCATTTCTTTGGCCCACTTTTTAATGAGGTTGTTTTATTTAATGGGGTTATTTATTTAAATAAGAAAACTTTATTGACGTATGATTTCCATATAGTGATGTTCACCCTTCTTAAGTGTACAGTTGATGAATTTGACAAATGTTTACAGTCATGCAGTCACCAAAGCAATGAAGTTGTTAGATATTTTCATCATCTAAAAATTCCCTCATGCCTCTTTGTAGATAATCCCTCTCACCATTCTCAGCCTCCAACAGCTCTTACTATTATAGCTCTAGTTATTTTACTTTTATAGTTTCAATATAGAAAATTTTAGCCCACTGAGACACTAGCCATTAAAATTATCCATAAATTTCTTAAATTGGTAGTTAAAGATGTAAACCACAGAACTGAAATAATATTGTTCAAATTTTGTGATGAGGTGGCAAGTACTAAAATGTCATCATCACGGAAAATATTACAAAATACTGTAATTTCATTTTATAAATTGCTATCTCAGATTGCAGTTTTCACCATCACTTAGAGCAATATCTAGTTTCATAGATTATTGTTTCCATTCTTCTTTCAAATGTTTCAATGCCAGTAGAGTATTAAAAAAATGGAAATAGCATATGTTGCCAAATTTGTTTTTTCTTTATATACTTTGATCTATAATTGCCAGAAAATGTTATTCCCTATAGAAATAAGTGTTGAGCTTATATGTTCATGAATCTTATCTTTCATAGTCATAGAAATTGTGTTGATTTTCTTGTTCTAATTATTTTATTTTTATTGAAATAATATTTGTATTCCTTTTTTTCCCATGCTGTATCTATTTAGGAAACAAATTTCTCTAAAATTTTAAAAACATTTTAATCATTTTAATAGTGAAATAATTCAGAACTGTTAGCTTTTTTGCTAAGTTTTCACTGATATTATTAAAGGTAAATTAGTTTATACTCAATAATGTGGAAAATATAAATTCAAGATCACCTCTTGTTTTACCTTTTTAAAAACTGCGTCTTATATATTGTATAAAATAAATCAAATTTTTTATTGTGATTATTACCTCTTAGATCCAAAACTGGAACAGTAAGAGAAGCATGGAGGAAACAAATGCATGATGTGACTGGCAAAACATACTTCATTACTCAAGAATGTATTGCCTCCTTGCCATTGGAAAGAAGGATTCACAAGTTAATTTTTTTTCGTCCCTTACCCAAGTGTTTCCAAAGCTGAAAAGCTCTTTAGAGTTCAAAACAGTGCCCTAAAAAAAGTTAGTAGCACAATCCAAACCCTCAAAAATTCCAAAAACAGTTGTTCTTTGTTTTGAAGATATAGGGCAAGAGATGTGGTAAGGAACTTCCTAGAGGCCTGAAAGACTCAGTCAGAATAGATGTGTGGTTTATGGGTTGAGCTGTACCGGTGTGTCTGAGTATTCTTTAACACATTTGTTCCTTGTATATTTGAGATATTCAGGGCCTCCAGATTACATAACTCAGAGCAGGAAAGTCCCTTGAATGATTTGAAAGATGGGTACTGATTGATCTTACCTCTCATCTTTATGACAGTCCTTTAGCTCTGATGATGTCTCTTAAGGTCTTCTATTTTTATAACTGTACATTACCAGTTTCTTCAAGTCTTCTCTTAAACAGCTTGATTTACACCCTGACCTGGGATTTGAAGTAAATAATAGACAGCCATAAGTCTCCAACTGTTAGCACACAATTTAATAGGTCTTTTTTTTTTTTTTTCCTTACTTCCCACTTCCTACTTTTTTCTTGGCACTTCCTCAGTTTTCATGTAATCCATCAAAGCTTGTTCAAGGAATGTCATCTCTTAGTTTACTGTTTTCCTCCGTATGACTGGTTGGCAGTGCACTGTTGCTAGCATGGTCATCCAGAGGCTGTATGTCTCAGAGGAGGAGAAACTGCATCTGTTCTGTAAATGCTGCTCTTGCTGCATGTTGCTAACCCTTCATACTAGAACAGTTTGTTGGACCCTTTTTCTACATGGTAAATACGCTTAGCCATCTGCAAAAGGCTTCCTGTTCTTAATACAGTTTCTTCTTTTGCCCTGACTACTCACAGTTCTCTTTCTTAATTACAGACAGGAATATTTGGATCTGAACTTTATAGATACAAATATAACTAAATAAAAAATATGTAACACTTGAATATCATATATTTCATATTTGTTGTAGCACTGTTCACAATAGCTAAGATTTGGAAGCAACCTACATGTCCATCAGCAAATGAGTGAAGAAAATGTGGTACATATTCACAAGGAAGTATACTATTCAGTCATAAAAAGAGAATGAGATTCTGTCATTTACAACAGCATGGAAGAAACTGGAGATCATTATGTTAAGTGAAATAAGCCAGGCATAGAAAGACAAACATTGCATGTTCTCACTTATTTGTGGAATCTAAAAACCAAAACTATTGAACTCATGAACATAGGGAGTAGAAGGATGGTTACCAGAGGCCGGGAAGGGTAGTGGGGAGCTGGCAGGGAGGTGGGGATAGTTAATGGGTACAAAAACATAGTTAGATAAAATGAATAAGACATACCACTTGATAGCACAACAGGGTGACTATGGTCAATAATAACGTAATTGTACATTGAAAAATAACTAAAAGAATGTCATTGAATTGTTTGTAACACAAAGAGTAAATGCTTGAGGTGATGGATACTCAGTCTCCATGATGTTATTATTTCACATTGCATGGGTTTATCAAAACATCTCATGTACTCTATAAGTATATACACACTTCCTCTGTACTCACAAAATTAAAAATTAAAAAAATAAAATTAAAATAAATATTTAAAATAATATATTTCCTGTTTGACATACATGCTACATACGTCTACTACTCTCACTCTCCTCTTGTCTACATTCTTGAGGTTTTGATATCTGTTCTTTAAACTCTTCTCTTTTCTTTACAATGTATGTCTATTTGTGCAGTCTCCAAAAAAATTAGCTTTATTATTTGTGTTATTAAATTTGTAATAAAAAACAGGTAGAAGTTTTTGTTTTCCTTTCCATACAAATTGTTATTACAGAGAGATTTATTCATTGAATGTAGGAGTGATTAAAGCAAGAATGTGGAAAGCATGATGTAAATGAATTGATATCAAAATCAGAAATGTAGATGAGTAACCGTAAAGTCCTGTATTGCTTTAAAGAAGTGAATGGGATTCCTTCCACCAGAGTCCCAACGGGACATGTCTTCAATGTGAGATGCTGGGTCAATAAAGGAAAAGAAAAAGATAGATAGGGAGGGGGAGTTTGTCAATGAGGAAGAAAGGAATCCCTAGACTGAATGGAATTTAGACTGAGGAAGCACATTTTTGAAAGGGGGAAGGAAAACAGGCCAGCAGTAGAAGTTTGAGAGAAGACAGCTGTCAATCATATTTCTTATGAGTAGGCTGACCAGGATGGGACTCAATTTAGGAAACTAGCAGGGAGGTTGAGCATGATAGATACATTAGCAAGAAGGGAATAATTTGTGGATCAAACTGTTCTAATCATTTTCACAGTGCCTATGGTGATATGCAAATGTACTGAATAGGCAAGTAGGCAGAGATTAAATTAGATATTCACATGATATTTTAAACTAAGACATTTTACCTTTTATCAAAAGACTTCACTTAAAGTAGACATATCCAGAAATACTTTTGTAATACTGAGATTTATCATGACATCATTTCAAACAGTGAAGAAATTCATAATGTTGATTTTGCATATTATATTAACTTTTATATCATTTTGCCTTAGCTTACCAAAAGGACTTGGTTACATATGAATGGGAGAAATCCAAGTTATTAAAGCCACCAATCCAAATGTAACTCTAATATTGGCTTGTGATAAATAACACTGCATAAGTCCAAAAAGCACAAGAAGCAGGACTGAGTGCTTTGGCCTAAGGACTTTTGAATTATAGACTATCCCTAGTTTTCCTGCTGGTATGCCAAGAAAGAGTATATGCTATTACTAACATTTTCTACTAAACATAAAGTAATACCACAGGGATGCCTGAATAATCCATATGCAAATCAAAGGGAAGGGTAACTTGACTATTAAAAGTAGACACTGGAGGTCTCTGGGACCTGTTTCCCTTGTCAAGTTTGGGAGATCTCCTGTCATGGCTCTGAAGTGTCTTCTAGTCCGATCTTATATAATTGCAGTTATTCTTATTCATCTCACATCTTCAGATGTCTGGTCTGCAGACTCTGAAATGATGCTGCATAACTCCTTTCTTGTCACATGGCACAAAAACTCATTCTTCAACAAAAGTAAAATGATTTTTTTCTGCTCCACTCAGAGTAAATGCCAGAAGCTTCATAAAAATCCAGAGATTATCAGCTGATAATAATGCATATAGTGGTAAAGACAGAAATTATTAACATATGACTCACTGCTGGTTTCTTCTATATTTTAAGGGGCAATGGGGACCCATGAAAGTGGGTCGTTAAAAAAAAAAAAAGTTTTTCAAGCTTCTAGCATGCACACCCAAATACCCACTATGGTATTATTCATCTCATCCTGGACCCCTTTGAGAACTATATCCTCCTTTTTGAGACGAATAATGTAAGATCATTTGTAAAAAAGGGTATACAATCTGCTTTATAAGTCAACTTAAGACTTGAACTCATAATGCCTACATTGGTGTTTTTTCTTTTTTCTCCTATTCTCTCACCCAGTAATTTTCAACCACAGGTGATTTAGCCCACAGGGGAATAATTTGCAAACATCTAGAGAGAGTTTTGATTGTCAAGCAGGGTAACAGGTATATAGTGAGTAATGGCCAGAGACACTGCTCAGCATCCTACAATGTATGACACTCCCACTCACCACCACAGAGAGACACAACCAAGAATTACTCAGTCCGAAGTGTCAATAGTAACTGGGAGCAGTGGCTCATACCTGTAATCCCAGCACTTTGAAAGGCCAAGGTGTGTGGATCACTTGAGGTGAGGAGTTCCAGACCAGCCTGGCAACATGTGAAACCTCACATCTACTAAAAATAGTTTTAAAAAATTAGCTGGGCATGGTGACTGGCACCTGTAATGCCAGTTACTCAAGAGGCTAAGGCAGGAGAATAGCTTGAATCCAGGACATGGAGGTTGCAGTGAGCCCAGATTGTGCCACTGCACTCCAGCCTGGGTGACAGAGCAAGACTCCATCTCAAAAACGAAAACAAAAAATAACAAAGCATCAATAGTGCTTCTGTTTAAAAACCAAAAGCTAGCTCTTTACATTTCTTCTCAGGGAGACCCATAAAATTTGTTTTTTAAGTGACACAGCTCCTCCTTGCTCGATAATCAACGAACACAGCTTGTTGTATTCAGTTCTGGTAGTGCATGTATAGTGATTTGGCTTGAGACATAAGCCAAAAGAATGCATGGTAAGCCATTAGTTGTTGCATCAAAATCAATCAGACTATTTAATGAAACAAGAAACTGTTTAACTGATGTGACCCATTAGCTGCATGGAAAGTTGAAACCTGTAACACCCTTTAGTGATTACATATGGTGGGACCCAGTATGAAGTGAGTTTTGGGATGTCTTTCTACTAAATATGAAACTTCTCGAGGAAGTTTAGGATCACTCTAGTCATATCCAGGATAAAGAAATCCTAGAACTACTATAACATCAAATATGTCTGAGAATCAAAGCTCTTCCATCACCATCTAGAACTTCGTGGGATTTATTTTTGAGATAAAATCTCTTTTCTGATTAAAATAATGTAAATGTATCTGTGCCAGAGTCTGTTCATCAGTTTTATTTCACCCTACCCCTGATTGTTTATTCCAGGAAAATCATTCTCCAAGGTTTCTTGTTTTTGTTTTTTCTTTTTCCTTTATTTTCTTTACCTTTTCATCTGTTTACTTTCCAGTCTTAAAGACTTCAGCTCAAGTACACCAAATTCTCTAATCTGATACATAGTTATTTCAACATAAATGAGATTTCCGTCTTAAGCTGTTTTTACAATGGCTATCTAGTTTTGAGTAAAGGACAGGATAAGAGCCACTTGGTAGGAGGGATGTTTACATTCAATTGTCACTCATCTTGATGTCCTGTATCTAATCCTCTTCTGACACAACCCTCAATGAGAAACCCCCTTCCTCCGAAATGACAGCATGTAGCATTGTTTTAAGAACATGTTGTCTTATGTTCTCAACCTTTTTATGAGTATTATTGTCTATGTAGTCATATATAAATGTCAGAACTTTATCCTATACCCCTTAATAATTTCCATATTGCCTAAGACAATCTATGTCAACTATATATTAACAATAAATACTTTGATGAAAATTATCTAGCTAGAAAATGAAGTCCTAGTCCAAAGGAAAAAGAATATCTTGAACTCCTTAGGATGAGATTTCCAAAGTTACCTGTATGCATTTAAACAGCAAATACTTGGCTTATTTTAATAATAGAGCTTTATAGTCTGACCCATGAGAAGAGGATGACTGTGAACGAAAACATTATAGGTTTGATTGCATTAATATTTTATTGGAAGCAGCCAAGCAAATTGTAGATTGATTGTAAACAGCACACAATCAGTGGCTATGGAGAATTCCAGCATCGAACAAGACTTTAGCTTCTTTAAGAAGCAGTAGAAAATTTTCAGAAAAATAATTCAAGCTTTAATTTCCTAATTTAAATGGTATCACTCACTTAAGCAGTTTAGCTGATTATAACGATAAAAACTTGCCATATACTTAGCAGCAACTTGCACATTCTCCTATGGTCTGATAGTTACAATGATTACTAATAGTTTCAATGATATAATTTTTTCAATATTCATGTCAAGATTTTTAATATACAAAACACTGACACTGAGATTAAGCATTTTATTTCAGGGGTAAAGCTTTCTCATTTTCTATCAATATGTCAGGTGCAAAACAGTTGTTCATGCTGTTGCTTTACTATGCTTTCAAATATATTTGCTGCTTGAATTAAGCCATCTTAAATTAATATATGCTAATTTCTTTTGTATGCAAAATGCTACCTCTTTGTGGAATGATAGTGGATTGCTTAAGGCTCTGAGGTACTGTAGTCTATGCTTTTACAAGAATGTAATGATTATGTCTAATTTTACCTAGCTTGGAAAGCCAGGAGATCAAGGTGAAGATAGGGTGCTTTCAGCTCAGTTAATATCAATATTGACTGAATGCCTTCTATATGCCAGGGATACTGCAAAGAAGGGAGAAACAAAAGATGAATGTGATGCTGCTGTTCTCAAGGAGATCAGAGTCTAGAACTGAAAAGAATAATCAGCTGGAGTAGACATTAAGATAAGAATTGATCAGCCAGCAAGCAGGGACTAGGGTTGTTTAAAAGAGAGGCAAAGTAACTTTCTTAATTGAGGCAAAGTTAATTTTTTTCTTTACCGAAAGTCAACCATCCCAGAAAAATGCTGCTTTATTTTTAGTCGTTAAATTCTTATTAATTATTAAGGGCATTAATGGATACCAAGAACAACCACAAGCATTATTGTTATTGATGTTCTTCTCGCCTTCAATATTCTGTCACCTTTAAACATAAAATAGATTATTATTTCCCTTTCGTCTCTCTAACCTCATACCCCATATTATATATTATGTATCACACTATATATCATTTAATTATATATTATATATATCATATATAATTATATATATTTTTGTGGATACAAAATAGTTGTACATATTTACAGGGTATATGTGCTATTTTCATACAAGCATACAATATGTAATAATCAAATGAGGAAAATTTTGGTTGGGCGCTGTGGCTCATGCCTGTAATCCCAGCACTTTTGGAGGCCGAGGTGGGTGGATCACTGGAGGTCAGGAGTTCGTGAGCAGCCTGGCCAACATAGTGAAATCCTGTCTCTAATACAAATGCAAAAATTATCTGAGTATGGTGGTACGTTCCTGTAATCCCAGCTACTCAGAAGCTGAGACAGGAGAATCTTTTGAACCCAAGAGATGGAGGTTGTGGTGAGCCGAGATCATGCTACTGCTCTCCACTTTCCAGCCTGGGTGATAAAGCAAGACTCCAACTCAAAAGAAAAAAGAAAAAGAAAAAAGGGCAAAATTGAGATATTCTTCACCTCCAACGTTTATTATTTCTTTGTGTTGAAAACATTCCAAATCCAATCTTCTAGTTATATTGAAATATACAATAAATTATTGTTAATTATGAGAACCCTATTGTGCTACCAAACCCTGAACTTTATTCCTTCTATCTATATTTTTGTACCCATTAGTCAAACTGTTTTTCTTCCCCTGCATCTCTCTTCCTCCCTCTACCTTTCGCAGCCTCTGGTAACCATCATTCTACTCTCTACAGACATGAGATCAATATTCTAGCTCCCACATATAAGTGAGAACATGAACATGAGATACTTACCTTACAATGCTTGGCTTATTCCCCTTAACATAATATCCTGCAGTTCTATCCACATTGTTGCAAATATCAGGATATCATCCTTTTTCATGGCTGAATAATATTCCACTGTCTATACGTAACACATTGTCTTCATCCATTCATCTATCAATGGACACTTAACACTGAATCCATGTCTTGGCTAATGTGCATTGTACTGCAGTAGACATGGGAGTGCAGATATCTCTTCAATACACTGAAGTCCGTTTGTTTTGTGATAAATATCCACCTGTGGGATTGCTGGATCACGTGGTAGTTCTACTTTTAGTTGTTTGAGAACTTCCCCACTATCTTTTGCAGTGGATGTACTAACTTACATTCCCACTGACAGCTTAGTAGCATTCCCCTTTCTCCATGTCCTCACCAGTATTTATCATTCCCTTTTTGATAAAAGCCATTCTAACTAGGGTAAGATGATAGCTTATGTGGTTTTGATTTGCATTTCTCAGATGTTATTGATATTGAGGATTTTTTCAATATCAATATCTGTTTGCCATTTGTATGTATTATTTTAAGAAATGTCTATTCAGATTTTTGTCCATTCTTACTTGGATCATTTATTTTATTTTATTTTATTTTTGCTATTGTGTTGTTAGAGTTTCTTATATATCCTGGTTATTAATCACTTGTCAGTTGAATAGTTTGCAAATATTTTATCCAATTCTGTAATTTGTCTCTTCACTTTCTTGTTTCCTTTGTTGTGCAATGCTTTTTACTTGATGTGATCCCATGTGTCCATTTTTGCTTTATTTGTCTGTGCTTCTGAGATTTTCCTCAAGAAATCTTTTTCCAGATCAGTGTCCTGAAGCATTTCCCAATGTTTTCTTCTAATAGTTTCAGTTTCAGGTCTTACATTTAACGTTTTAATATATTTTGATTTTTTTATATGGTGAGAGATAGAAGTTTAGTTTCATTCTTCTGCTTATGGATATCCTATTTCCCCAGCACTATTTTTGAAGATACTGTCCTTTCCCAAATGTATCTTCCTGATGCTGTTGTCAAAAATCAGTTGGCTGTAAGTGTGTGAATTTATTTCTGGGTTCTTTATTCTGTTCTATTGGTTTATGTGTCTGTTTGTTTGTTTGTTTGTCTGTTTGATCACAACTCTTATTCTGAAGTTTGGTTGCTCAGATTCCTAAGTTCCCACCCATCTCCACAACTTAATCTCTGCCCCTACCTTCCTACTCACTGATGTTGTTGATTGTTGTCATGAAACACCCAGTACTCTCTTTGAAGTTTGTCTCATATTCTGAATCTTTTCTTGTATGCTATCAATTAGAATATCTCCCTGTCATGCTGTATTCCTTCATATCCTACTGTTTGCTTACTTGAAGCCTAGATAATGTGATTAACAATTGGTAGTGATATGATAATCAATGTTATCACATGACACATATCTGTTCTTCAAATTTTTCTGGAAAAAAAATACTTTTTCCTGTAAGTAAAAATTTTCAGATTTTAGGATTTTACTTTTTTTAAGAAATGAAAGATATCTAGGCTCAGACAGCTATTGAATTCATCACATTGTCATTCCTCAGACTCAACACATTGCCACATGCCCTATATATATTTATATGTATTAAGAACATTATGTATAATAGATGTCAATAAGGAACTAAATACATCTTAGTGCATGAGTGAAAATTGAGGTAAAAACTATTCAGTCTAAATCTGTTCACAAACCTCATCAGTCCAACACACACACCAGCAAAGAATATTACTTACTATCATATATCATTATTAACAAATGTTTATGTATTATACTATATCTTAGCTTCAAAAACTGTATTTGAAATGTTTGGTATCCTGTGAAATATCTTTCCTTTACGTAGTTTTTCTGTCTAGTGATTTCAAGTTTCACTAGGTCAAAATATAACGTATTTGTCTGTCTTGTTAGGGCAGTTATTATAATCAATTACTTTTATTACAGTGAAAACAGAAGGTGAACAGTTCTAAGTTATTAAATATTTTCTATCAACTTGAATTCTCAAGAAAAACAGTAGGTATCTTCCAGTAATTTCCCATGCTTGAAAATTAGGAATTGTATGCAAATTTTTAAAAAATTTCTTAAGGAATTCTCTAGATTCTTCTAGATTAGTGGTTCTTAATCTGTATAGCTCTTGGGGAGCTTTAAGGTGCCTAGGCCACAATCCAGATTAATTAAAGTGTCAGCACTTTTGAAAGCTCCATTGAGGTCAAGTACTCTTCTAGGGCGAAAACAAGATCAGTCATGCTGATGGATATTCTGGCTTTGGGAGTGCGAGAACCACTGACACTGAGGAATGTGCAAAGAACGATATCATCCCCACATGGAAACTGAACGGTGATTGCTCCATGTGGTTTCTAGACCCCAAGCATCTTACACTATTGTAGGAAGCAGAGAACTCTAAGAGGCCAGGTGCCAAACACAATTGCCTAGAAGCAGCTTGGTAAGTAGCCAACTCGCTAACAAGCAGAGAGAACTGGTGAGTTTGAAGACAGTGACAGACAGAAAGGGCAGCCACTGTTGCTCATGATTAAAAAGCAACATTGTTGAGTACTGACTTTTAGGATTAATTCACAGAGTAATAATAGGTCAGGATCAAATGCAAAGGCTTTTGACTTTTTCAAAAGATTTGAAAATTGCCATTAGCCTATAGGGGAGCAGGGGCTAATTACCCTGTTGATAAATGTAGTTAATAGTGAGATCCTGAGAGAACACAAGCAACTCATCCAAAATTACACACACAGTAAAAAGACAGCAATGGAACTAATTTACTCAATCCAAGTCCTCCTCCATGTCTATTATGTTATTCTGACAGTGAAGGAATTGATATATTTAATATTACTATGTTGGAGGAGAAAATTTAACATACTTCACCTTAAGTGTGATTAATCAGTACCTAAATGAACATACTTGTTGGGGTAAAATCTAGATTGTCTATCTCTCTTTAATATTGGTATTTCTGTAAAAAGAGTACTACAACATCATAAAGCAGGAAGACAAAGGGTAAAGCACCGAGGCCTTGAATTGCAGGTAAATAAATGTAGCTCTTATATATCAGCGAAGTGGGGACATTAAGTTTATAAAACAGTAAATCTAGATCTAGATTTTACACTGAAGGAAATCTAAAAGCACCTGTTTATTTTCTTGAATTATGCATTAGAGATTAGGATTTCTGAAATACTTAGCACTGATTATTGCTAGGTGAATGGTATAGATTTAACTGCACTATTAAGTGAGATAAATTGTGCTCAGAAGGGCAATTGCATATACCCTATACTTCTAAGCTCAATTCTTTCTTTAAATAGGTTTTGTTAAAACTATTCAACTTGAAGTTATCTACAAGTTTCTTATGCGCTGGTAGCACTTATAACAATAAATCTGCACAATAGATGGTCAGTATGAAGTGTGATGTTTTATTACTTTTATCTTTTAGATTTCTTTTATAGATGAGCTTTCTTGATAAAGAAACAGATTTTAGAGTCAAAATGGCACCAGCAGCACTAGTTAGATATCTTTGCTCTAACCTTCAAGGGATGAGTATGTTTAGGAAGTAGCCCAAATTTAATATTTCCTATGATGCTTATTTATTTTAATTTGTTTCTAATTAGACTATGTCATATATATGTATGCTGAACATAAAATAACATTTTCCCAATTTCCTTCCTCTATAATTAGATGCAGATTCATTTTTCTAAAAAGTGAATAAAAAGTTATGAAACTACAGAATAGTATCATCATCATTGTGAGGGTAGAATGACACTGGCTGAGAGAAAACAATAATTTCAATCTCTCTCTCTCCCTTTAATTTTCAACTCTTTGACTCTTTGACTTTTTGTTCTCACTGTCTATTGTAGACAAAAGAAACTCAAATGTGTAATACCATTGAGCTTGATTAGATACACAGGGAAAGTTATGTAGTATGTTTAATCTGCAACCTGTGTACATTAAAAAACAAATTCAAGTGGGTTTTTGGAAGTGCATTGTCATGAATCAATGTGCTTTCTGGGTCTAAGGAACATAAGACAAGCGTCTTTTTGTTTTTGTTTTTAAGAGAAGCATAAATAGCTGAAACCTAAGTACAATCTGTTATCAATACTTATGGCTCAGGAGATGTGTTTCTTCCTCATTTGATTTAGTTTATATTCATGAAATGAAATCAAGATAATCATTTAGGCCAATTCTTTATTATTATTGTTATTATTATTTTATTATTATTATTTTTTTAGATGGAGTCTCTCTCTCTCACCCAGGCTGGAGTGTGCCAGCTTGATCACGGCTCACTGCAACCTCCACCTCCCAGGTTCAAGTGATTCTCCTGCCTTTAAGACAGTTCTTTACTTTACTCTAGTAGTCTTAGATGTGATTTGTAGGAACACATTGGAATATATGAAAACTTTCCTAGGAGTACATGGTCATGAAGATTATTAAGAAACTTTCATTTTAAAATTTCAATTAACATATGTTTTCTTTTCTAATACGGGTCTGGCTGAGAATGTGTCTGTTATTAAGTTGTCCTATGGATTTACCTTTCTGATGGCTTATCTCTCAAGTACCAAGAGAATTACAAATATGGTTGTTAGTGTTAAGAAAATGAAAAAATCAATGACTGAGTAAGAAATCATTTTGCAAGGAAGATTGTTACCAATGTCTTATTTTCAACAAAACTGACACAGGACTCAATTAAACTAATAGCATATAGAAAGTCAAAACTAAGTGTTCATGATTACTATGTGAGATTTGGTATAGAACACCATTCTGTTCTTATTTGCTAATTTATGTTCATTAGCTTTTCAAAGTTTAAAATAATGACAGAAATAGAAAAATACATTTATCCATATGATATCCAATAAGAAATAATCTGTCCACAGAGATAATAAATCAAAATTTTTTATCACTTTCTATCCACCTCATACTTATATTTCAAGTAAAATTATACTTTTATGTTTATAAATTGTTTATAAATCTTCATATAATTATTTTTAAATCTGACATTTGGTGTTATAATATTAAATGAGACAGTTCAAAATAAAATCATTATCTTTGAAACTTTTGCTTCATACAAAACAAAGTTTATATACAGGTTATTTATTGCAAACGAGTAAGATAGGATGATCAAGAAAGACTTTTAAGTTTAAAATAGATTAGAATGAAATTCTGTGAACTAAATGCAATAAAAAATGTATTAAAGAAGAAAAAAGAATGGCGTACAATAACTGATTGTTAAAAGGTTTTGCACATATATATATATATATGAAAATATGTATAAGAGTATGTATTTTTATGCCACTTAATATTGTTTAAAGATTGACATAGTATTCTGCCTCAAATTATTCTTTCTAACTATTTAAAATTGAAATAAAACATTTTAAGATGACTTAATGGTGAGTACATATATATTCTACATTATTTTTAAAATACACACACAAAAAGAGGTTTCAGATGTGCGTAATGTAGCCTTCCCAAACATCTTGCTAGACTAACCAAGCATTTGTCAAATGTTCCAGAGACTAAACTACAATTTGAAGATAGCTGAGTTGCTTGCATTGAGAGTGGAAACAAATCTCATTCCCATTTTCTTTAGCTAGATAGCTCTTGAATTCCATGGGTCCAGGTACATGAAAGATTTTTCCAGCTCATCTGGAATGATTCAGTACTAATTACAGGAGAGAATTCTGCACTATTCCCTATTGTCCACATATTTGATGGTTTCCAAAAGTTAGATTTCAAAGGAATCAAATCTGGGGCACTAGTCAGAATATATTTCAAAATCATGGCAGCCACTAGATATTTCCTTGGTGAGGGAGTATGCTTAGTAGGAATACTCTCATTGGGGTCTAAGAGAAATTTTTTTCAGAGCTCATAAAAACTCTAGGAACAGGACTCAGTATAAGAATAAAAAGACCAGAGCTCCTGTGTTTTCATTTGAGGACGTGCTGTGCCTTAGTAACTATTTTATTAGATTATTTTACATAGTACTTTTATCCAAAGTGATAATAAAAACAGTTTTGCATAATTGCCCTGTAAATCAGATTTATTGGGTTATACTCAAGAATAAAGTTTAAAAAAATCAACTCTATGGAAATTTCATCATATTAAGTTTTACTGAGGAATGTGAATATATAAAATTAATCTTTATGTTATTGCTATGACTTGTTTTATATTAATAATCTTTCAATGAAAATCTAACACAACAATTTAAAAATCAAATAAGAAACCTCAAGCTATATAAAAAATGTGTTAAATAAGAAAAATGTATGTCATACTCTAAATGGGTTAAATACCATTTTTTCTTTCATGGTGTTTGAACTAAGTATTTTGGGAAGCTCATTTTAAAATATACATTTTAAAAGGAGATGTTGAATATAAATCTTTTGCAGAATTTATGCTAAATATAAATCTCCCATATATCTCAGTTTACTCCAGGTCAGTAGTTACACAAAACTAATAAATTAGTATCTTCATAAGCAGGAAGTAGATATATGATATGTAGCTAGTAGAGATAGATATATGATAGATGGATGGAGACAGATTCATAGATACATAGATGGATACATAGAGATTGATATATACAAATATTAGTATATAAATTATACAGTACTCAGCATATGTGGAGGGATAGAGATAGATATATACAAATATTAGTATATAAATTATACAGTACTCAGGATATGTGGAGGGATAGAGATAGATATACACAAATATTAGTATATAAATTATACAGTACTTTGGTATAAGGATGGTAGGGAACTCAAGTCAGTCAGACTGAGATTTTGTTACAAAATGTGACATTTCACTAGATCCATTTACAACTGTACTTTCCCCCATGAGATTATGGAGACTCCTATGACAAGAACGCAGTCATTTTTGAAGATACAGAGGTTTGGGTCGGAGCATTTAGTTTGATAAGTGACAGAAGGGCCTCCTGGGAGTGGATTTGTCCCAAAGTCACAAGGGAACTTCAATAAAATACAAAATCAACAACTCATTTAGTCATGACTGTGTTGATATAACCCAACCTTGATATTCTCTCCCAACATGCACTTGGGAGAGAATGAGCTACAGTCAACTTAGAAAAGCTTGCATCTTTGGAGCTATGCACACATTACGGTCTTAAGAAACAGTTCAAAGAAGTGAGAACTGTTTCTCTACTCAATTCCCCCAAAGAGTGAGGAGCAACAGGACTCTGGCCTGGGAACAATGGAACAGCTGAGAGAAAATGACAGATGGGAATGAATACATGATGGTCAGTGCCTTGAAAGTACAGTGTTTTTATTTTTTAATAATGGAAGGCACTGCATGATATAGACAATAAGGCCAGACAAAAATCTCAGAAGCAAATTGAAGAGACTGAAAATACTCTCAGGCATACTGAGTGCAAGAAACTTTCAAAGAGAGTATCTGAAGTACGGCCATATTAGAGGTGATTCATGAGTCCAAAAACTCCCAATTTAGGGCTCTTATAAAACTGGTTACATGGTCTAGGCTTGAAGCTTAAATGGATAACTATCTCCTCCTAACCAAAATCTAAACTGTAGGAATCCTATCCTCAGGTACAAAACTACAGCTAGGTAGAAGAAATAAGTTCTAGCGTTCTATGCCACTATAAGATGACTATAGTTAACAATAAAATATTATATACTTTCAAATAGCCGGAAGGATATTGAATGCTCCCCACATGAAGAAACAATAAATGTTTCATATGATGGATATGCTAAAATCCTGATTTGATCACTATATATTATAGGTACCGAAACATCACTACGTACTCCATGAATCAGTACAATTATTATCAGTCAATTAAAAAATAAAATTAAAATAAATAAAATAATTCAAAAGAAGGTGGCCATAGAAACTCAAAAATATCAGTATATGTACCAGTGACCCTTTTGTTTTAATACTGGACAGACTGCAATGTAGAGAGAGACATCTAGATTATAAAGAAGGCTCTATCTAATTTAGCTACTTAATAATGCTCACAAGAAGGAAAATACAAGACCTGATGTCTCTGTTCCAGGCAGCAAATAGATAATGCTATCACGAGGTATCCTCTGTAAATAACAGTACCCTCCTCAAATTTGAAAATATGTCCCAATGAATGTCATGACCTTTTTTCAATAAAACAGGCTGCTCTCTTTCCTTTGAGATTGGAGTGTATCTAAAGCAGTGAGCTGAGAATTCAGAAGTTAGAAGCTGCAAGAGAGTCCCTAGTCTTGTAAGCTGGTATTTGACAAGTACAATACTTTTTCCCATCTTAACAGCCAAATCCTCTAGAGAGGTTTTAAACAATTACAGATGCCCAAAGCATATCCTTTGGCCAGAGAACCAAACTTTCAAGGGGTGAAGCCTACACATCTGTATTTTCTAATAGCTCATGTGTGAATTATGATTCTACAATGAAGTTTGTAAATCACTACTCTAGAGTTTTTGAAGAATTAGGTCTTACTTTCAAATCTCTGTATTAGGCTGACATACTGGAGGAAATTTAAGAATAAGAGTTGGCCCAGGCCACTCTCTCTACTGTAAACCTTTGAAGACTAGGCAAAAGAGAGGCATATCAGCAGTTGCCTAAGGTTTTAGCAACTTGCTTGGTCCAGGTCCTGTGACAGCAGTTGCTGATTCTATCACCCTTTATTTTATAAATTAATCTAAGTTTTCATGAAATTAATAACCAAACTACACAAAGCAGAGATACTAGAAAAGAAATCTTAAGTTTTACAAACAAAACCCTGCCTGATTGTAATATTTAATACCCTTAGTGCCAACAAGGCTGCTCAGAATAATTGTGTCCGTATGCTGGCTCCACTCTGTCAGCTCTTATTTACTGTTTATGGCTGAAACTTTTTATTATGCAAATCTCTGTAAGTACAAATTTAAATCAAATTGACCCCACTCAGTATGGGTTTCTTAATTTAAAATACACTAATGTAATTATGCTCTAAATTATTTATTTTACAAATGAGCTTTAACCAAACCGACTTTACAGCTAACATTTATTATATGATATTATCTAAAAATATACTTTAATACAAAGAAAAACCAAACTTTAAATTAGGGAATCTAAGAACTGCCCCATTTTTTAATTGCCTCTAGAGACTTATAAACCTATGGGAGCCATTTCATCACTCCAAGTCAGAATTTTTTCATCTGTAAAGTTGACATCATAGCCACACCAACCTACCTCTTAGGATTGTGTAAAAAAGTACAGAATTCAGTATAAAATAATATAAAGTATAATGCAGTTATAAGATAATTGGTTATAATTACTTAAATAACTAAGCTCAACTATGGGATGAGGTTGTAACAAATTTGGAACTCATGTTTGGTGAAGGAATGAATGAAAGCATAATTTCATGATGATGATATTAAGGACTTGTCTCCTATTACATCCTACCAAATGTAGGAAAAAATGTATTGACAATATTCTCTTCCTTGACATATGAGATCTTTGTGTTTCTAATGAACTTGCTTAGTGTCTAGTTTGCACTAAAAGTAAATATTTGCACAAAGGTTATAATTTGCTCTATTATGACTAGGTCGAGGAAAGGAGTAGCTGTTCTTGTTCAAATGTTGTGGAGTCTTTCTCTGTTTTTTTGTTTTGTTTTGTTTAAATTATTTGGCCTCTCTTTTGAAGGCTAAGAAAGCAAACATCTCTTTACTCTTATCGCGTAGTTAGCGGTTTTTCTTTTCATTGTGATGGGAGTGCATTCCTAAGAGCAACATTTTAATCAGTATACTATTTTTGGGGTCACATTTCATTCCAGTGGTAAGGAGCTAGTAAATTTTGCATAGGTAGAAACACAAATTCGTAATATATATTTTTTTTCAATTCACTGACTGCACCTTTTAAGGGGTTATTAATAATTTAAATTGGTGCTCATTACCCTTGACAAGTTAGTTAACTGTGCTTTTAAATCTTTTGCTTATGCTCAAATTCTTGTATATCCTTTTCCATTTATGTAAATGTTATCTTCCCAATCATTTAGCCTTGAAAACTTCTGAGTCATTTGAATCCTGGCACTTTCTTTTCATTTCTCCCTCTCTCCCTCTTTTTATAATTCATCTGCTGGTTTAGATTCTATAGGTTTTATTTTAAGTAATTAAAATTCAATATACATATTTAGCTGTATGTATTTCTAGCATGATCCAAATTTTTTCAGGAAGCACCTTATGTTTAATCCTTTAAATGCTTCCATTGTCATTTTGCAAATCATTATTGTCTGGAGATTTGGTTCCAGTATTTTTAAAATCAGCTACAAAACGAATCATGTATTACAGTCAATAATTCCCAAAATATGTTACCGATTAATTTGCTGTTACTTACATTTCACTTCTTTGCCATGGATTTAATTTCCATGCTGCATGTATCCTTGAGTAGTCCTTTCAGAGCTTACAGAACAATGCCACACATTCAGATTTCAATGGATTCCTGTCGGCCTTCTATACCTAAATTCTGTGAAAACTGCTACTACTAGTGTTATAACTTTCACATTATTAAAATCCAATGGACATTTTTTAAAACTCTTCTTACAGCGTTCTCAGAATCATTCACCCCATTTCTGTTTCTTCCTTTGTGAGGACTTTTCTGCTCTAGAGTCACTACCTACTCACCATGTTTGCCTTTTCCTTTCTAGGCACTCCTCCGTTTCCTTTCAGACTCCTTATCCAACCTCTAACTGTCTTCCTCTTGCCCTTTTCATTTAAACACTTTCTAGATCATCTCATCCATTCCTTTGCCTTTAAATGTCACATAGGTATACTGATGGTGAAGATAGCTATATATATAGTGCTGATCTTTCAAAACCATATATCTTGATCTCTCCATCTGGTTACCTTCCATTTATCTAAAATTTCACTTGTCCTAAACTGAACTCCTAATTTTTGGATCTTCCATTTATACTTCTCCTTCAAACTTCTCCATCTTTCCACATAGCACTAGCATGTGCTCTGTATTTCAAGCTGTGACCTAGTGATCAACAGCCATACCAACTTCTCTCTCTATCCTCATCAGCAAATCTCTATGATTATACGTAAAAGTCCTATCTTAAATTTTAGCCCTTATTCCTATGTCTGCTGTCACCTTCCTCACCTGTCCACCATAGCCTAATGAAGTACTTTTATTTTATTTTATTTATTTATTTGTGAAGGAGTCTCACTCTGTCACCGAGGCTAGAGTGCAGTGGTGCGCAATCTTGGCTCATTGTAATCTCTGCCTCCCAGGTTCAAGTGATTCTCCTGCCTCAGCCTCCTGAGGAGCTGGGACTACAGGCACTCGCCACCATGCCCGGCTAATTTTTCTGTATTTTTAGTAGAGACGGCGTTTCACCACGCTGGCCAGGATGGTCTCCATCTCCTGACCTCATGATCTGCCCACCTCAGCCTCCCAGAGTGCTGGGATTAGAGGCTGAGCCACCGCACCCAGTCTGAAGTACTTAAATGAATTTTCTACTTCCTCTTTCTCTTAGAACAACCATTGTTCACTCTATAGACAGTATGACTTTTAAAAAATATGTAAATTTGTGTATTGTCATCCCTTTGTTAAAAAGTAAAAATTATTATCTTGAGATAAATATAACATCCTTAATATGGCCAGTAAGTTACTTTTTACTCCTACTGTGAAATTATTCAACATGCTTTTTCCTGAATCTGGAATGGTTTTTCTTCGTTTATGGCCTGACTTATCACCACACTTTAGGTCTAAGTTTCAATGCCCAAATAATTTTTCACTCATTCATTTATTCAACAAGTATGTCTTGACTTCCTATTATTTACAAGGCTTTATTCTAGGTACTGGGATAGCTTAGTGACAAAGCTAGAAGAGAAAGGAAAGAAAAAAATGAGGATGAATAGGGAGGAAGATAGATACATACATATAATCTCTATCTTTATTGTTATCAATATATGTTAAGTGCTATGAAGTAGAGGTCTTATCTAATACCAATCTAAATTGGATTTTCCTTGTTCTCCTTCCTAACAACCTGATTTATTTTTATAGAATTTATAAGAATTTATAACAGTGCATGTATTCGTTTTATTTCTGTGTAGAGTATCTTTTTACTGTACTGTAAACTTCATGTGTTAGATGCCATGCTTCTTTTAGCACTAATTTATTTTTGGCATTAAAACCCAGGGTTGGCATATAATAGGTTTTTAATACATATTTGTGGAGCAACTACTTAATTGTTTCTTTTTAATATTCATCTTTTAAAAATTGTATCCTAAATGCTCCCAGGAGATGTCCTGGGTCAGAGACAGATTTCTTATCATCTCACAGTTAAAAATGAATGTGTCTACTCCCCTTCTTTTATCCTTGCAGTGACATGATGAAAACTGATAGGAAACAAAACAAAACAAAACAAAACAAAACAAAACAAAACAAAACAAACAAACAAAAAAAACTATCTGAGTATCCAGATACTCCATAGGAGAGAGACAAAGTACATTTTTTTGTTGTTGTTGTTCTCTGCTAATAAAGAGGAAAGAGGCCACTGTATTCCTCCCTTCCTAAAAGGGTCTCCTTAGAGACCCTGAATCCTAATGGGCCTGAGTCCTTACTCCAATCATTTGGTATGTAAATAAAATATCTCTATGAGGCAGGTAGCCCCCTGCGTCTGAGGCATTGTTTCTTCTGAAATATCAATACTGGGGAGATAATGCTCCAGTCTCCTTGACATCCTGAAGCTTAATCTAGGGAACTATTCCAGGATATAACCATTTCGTCCTCCTGAGGAAATATTAGTTTTATTGTATTTTCATATCAGGACCATTAAGTAGACAAACAGCTAGAGATCAAATTCTTACATATAAGAAGAATAGAATGTTCCTGTGTCTCAGGAGGCTACAGATTTCTACAGGAACACTAAAAAATACAGTGAAATTTATTTCCCCATAAATAATGAAGTGAATACATAAATAAAAGTAGGGCACTAATAACACGACTCAGTGAACACATGAGTGAAAGTAGGACAGTCTTATATGGAATAACCTTTCAGATGTGAACTTACTTCAACAATCTCATCTATGTTTTGTTGGGTAACAGTCCTCCATGAAGTCTCATGCTCCTTAGTCTTAGTGGGTACACCAAACATGCAAGGCCCTGACAGCTCTTTTCCTTTGCCAGAGTTGTGTTTACAATGAGTAACTATGAGGTATGGGATCATGTATCCCTCTAGAACAGAGTGTGCTTGCTTACTGCTTACTATAGGTTAGTCAATTATCGATGCTCAGTATTCTGTAATGCAACCCACTGCATGTGCAGCAACCATCTGGGCCTTCTGCTTAAGCCCCATTGAACCAGTGGAACAAGAAAAAATAATGTAAACATGGTGCTCATACTGCCATGAGTAACGAAATTCTTTACCTCTGACCCAGGAGTCTCATATCTACTGCCAGCATCCATGAAACAGTAACAACAGGCTAACGTGTTCACAAGGAGGGTAAAATTAAATCCCAGGGCCTGACATTCTTAGCGTACATACAGTTGAGAGGTAGCAGGAGGTTGAGTTGACAATTTAATTTAACCATACCTTGGAGGTGCACTACAGTTTCTGGATCTGCAACCAGAATAATGTTGTTCTTTCTCTTATTGGTCTCAAATTACCCCCAGTGAGGGCATCAGATGCAGCTGATAGTCCAGTTTGTGTGACATACGCTTTTGGGAGATATTTGCATTCACAGATAGTGCCTGCAGTGACTGTCAACTCAATTCCACTGATAATTTAGGGACATTCTATCAGAGTAGAAGGGTCATTGGAGTGGCCATGCAGCATGTCTAGCAGAGAGGTATTATAAACCTTTACTGAAATTCTCGTTATTTTCCAAATATAACATGTTCTTTTGTTTTCCTGGGATTTTGCACATTTGTTTCTTTTTATCTCAATCTATTGCCATTATACACACCTTTTATAACCAAACCGAGGATCACACTTCTATATCATCTGATTCTCCCTTGTGAAAGCCAAACTAGTTCCTCCCCTTTTGTTTGCTTATATAGTTACTATATATCTCTATAATATACTTGTTAAGCATGAAAGGTTCCTGTCATGACGGAGAAAATAGAGTGATCAAATTACACCAAGATAAAAGCTTAGAAAACTTTCAAAAATTTATTTATGCTCATTAAAATATTATCCACTTCATATTCATTGTTACATACTGCAACAACACTTATCTCTGAATGTCACCAAATAAGTTGTTGATTTATATTTTTCACACCTTATTTTACAGGCTAACATGTCTAATAGATGGTATCACTGTTCATTATGTCATAGAAGTAGCTGACACAGCCTCAGTCAGCCTTGGAAGGACAGGGAAGGGTTAAATGAATCTGAAATATTACCCAATATACATCTAACCTATTCTAGGTTACTTTTAAATACAGTGGTTTCTAAGACTGAGTTTATATTAAAACATATATTATGAAATTGATTCTGAAATTGAACTACTACTGGAGCCACAATTTAAAAAAAAAAAAAAAAAAAGGAAAAAGAAGATGAAAAGTTGGAGTTGGGAAATGATAAAAACAGGTTTTAAAGAACATATTATTTACAATCTATTTTGTTTTTATTGGTTTATTTTAGTGTCACTTTCCAGCTTAACAATAAGATGAAATGATAACCTAAGGGAAAGTTTCATTATTAGAGGAAAATATGAGCATTGAATGTTTTAGTAGAAAAGATAAAATAAGCACTAAGTGGAACACACCTATCACCAAATTCATTAATACAAAAAATTGAAACAATTTAGATAATTTCTAAATCCTTAACTAGGAAAATATCTCATTTGATCATTTTTTATCTCCCGCATTTGAAGACTTTATGCCAGTCAACAAGTTATATAATATGTTAAATAGCAGTAACCAATGTGGTTATTTATAAATCTCTATGTATATAAAGTTAAAATCTCTAACATTATCATGGTGTTGCCATTTAGTTAAAAAATAGCAATAGTTTAAAAATAATTGCAAAGAAGTCATGTCACTAAGTTTGGAAGTGCTCAGTTTTTAAGAAGAAAATGTTATCAGTCTGAAAAAGGAGAATTTCTTCTAAACCACTACAACTATGCTGGTAGAAGTCAGCAATTTCATAAAACATCCATTGAATGATTAGTATTAAGCTAATCAGTAGCAAATCTCATGGAAAAGAGCTATGTTTTGGTTGGTATGTTTGAAGGTACTTATTACATTATTTTAAATAATTAACTAGATAAATTAAAATGGACTATGCCAGGGCAAAAGTGAGTTTGCCATTACAAATAATTATTACAATTTATTGCATATGAGATCTAAAGGACAATCAAAGGGACATAAACAATTAATTTATCCATCATCAATGAGGGAGGTAGCTATCCTTATAATTACATATTTTAGATAGCCTAATTCTTTAAGTACCTAAATATATAATCATTTAAAATGCCAATGTCTCAGAAATGTGTTACATACTTCTAAATGGAAACTAATGTCTATAATTGAATGTCCTCTTGACATAAGATTTAGATTATGACAATCAAATATTTTACTCCCTGTAAACTGGGCTATTAGCCTCTGTTAACTCCTAATTCTAAATTCTACTATCTAATAAATGTGGTGTAGAATGAGAAACAAGAATGTCCAAGGTTCTTATAGTGTCTAAACAACTCAATACTTTCTGATGGATGACTTAAATTTCTGTTGACTTCTGCTTCTCTTAAGAGTATGGGTTTTGTATTTTTATATGCCATATAGTTTTGTTGAAATTTAGAAGCTTGTATTGATTCTGAGGCAAATAAGTAATCTGTTTGTTTACGTTTTATTTTATTTTTTTATATTGGACATGACTTTTCTTCTGCTTTGGCTTTAGTTCAGAGCATTGAGTCAATCCAATTATTAATGAGTTGGTATTGGGATTTGTGGTTGCTATAGTTACCCTCTGGCGCACCACCTGTTTCAGATTCCTTGAATGTGACCTTCCCACCCTCACCTTTAGGTCTTCCCTCCATGCTGTGCCTGAAAGCAGGTCTCTCTCTATGCTCTTGCTCCTTCCCCAGCAGTATTCTGCTGTTCCTTATTATTTGATGCTTGCTCACCTGTTGGTAGCTGGGGGCTTGGGGAAGGCATTTACTGTGGTTCTGATTAAGCTTTCATCCTGGGCAAATATTGCGTTTCCTGGGTTTCGGGGTTAGGGCCTTCTAATGACCGTGCTCCTCCCTCAACTGGAGGAGACTCTATTCAGTGTACATTTTTGCCACTTCCTCTAGGTTGGAGTGATTTTTCTGTCTCCCTCTCTCAGCTATAATAAATTTTCACCATTTCCCTAAGAAAAACGCTGTATAGTGCTCTTCAAGAACAGCCTAAGGCTTCTTTATTTCCTGTAGGAAAAAAAAAAAAAAAAGGAGTGGGGGCATCGGTGAAGGAATTTGAAGCCTGTTTTGGACCTTTACTTCAGTTGCTGAGTCTCCTTTAACCCAGCATAGATTTTAGGACGATCAGTAATCTTTTTGGTGAGGCTACTGAGTTCTATTAAAAAATCCTGTGAGAAAAGTCTCCTCCTCTCAGGCTGTACCCACCAGGAGTTCTACATTCCCTGCTATCCCACACTCAGGCTTTAGCATTCCATTAAACAATCTATCCAGACTAATCTTACCAGTGTCCAATAGCATCTTCCTCAGGTAAGCAAGTACCTGAATCTCATTTTTCCAGAAGGAACTTGTTTTTGTTAAATTTTTAGTTATTTGGTTGACCTATAAACTTAAATCTATGGAGTGTTCAAGAAAATTATGAATGTGTAGATACTCTAGCTATTTTGTTGTTTTTAAGAGTAGGAGTGAAACGGTTTGGATATTTGTCCCCTCCAAAACTCATGTTAAAATGTGATTCCCAGTGTTGGAGGTGGGACCTGATGGAAGATGATTGGCTCATGGAGGCGGATCCCTCAAGAATGGTTTATCACCATTACTTTGGTGATAAGTGAGTTCTCATTCAATTCACACAGGATCTGGTTGTTTAAAAGTCTGGGACCTCTCCCCAACCCCCTTTCTCTTGCTCCTGTTCTCACCATGTTATGTGCCTGCTTCTTCTTTGCCTTCTCACATGGTTGAAAGCTTCCTCAGGCTTTCACCAGATGCTGGCACCATGATTCTTGTATAACCTGCAGAACTGTGAGCCAATTAAACCATTTTTTTCTGTATAAATTAGCCAGCCTTAGATATTTCTTTACACAATGTAAAAACAACCTAAAACAGAAAATTGGTACTCAAGAGTGGGGCACTGCTACAAAGATAACTAAAAATGTAGAAGCAGATTTAGAACTGGGTAATGGACAAAGGTTGGTAGAGTTTGGATGGCCCAGAAGAAGACAGAATGATGAAAGTCTGAAACTTCTCAGAGACTTGTTAAATGTTTGAGATAAAAATGCTGATAGAGATATGGGCAGGAATATCAGACTGAGGAGATCTCAGATGGAAATGAGAAACTTATCAGGAATGTGCATAAAGGTCACCCTTGTTATTCCCTAGCAAAGATCTTGGTTGCACTGCATCCATGTCCCAGGACTTGGAGAAAGTCTGAACTTAAGAATGATGATGTAAGGTATCTGGTAAAAGAAATTCCTACAGCAAAGAGTTCAATAAGTGGGCATAGCTGCTTCTAACAACCTAAGATCATATGTGGGAGCAAACGAATGGCTTAAAGTTGGAACTCATATTTAAAAGAGAAGTGGAGTGCCAAAATTTGGAAAATTTGCAGCCTGCCCATGTGGTAGAAGAGGAAAAGACATTTTCTGGAGAGAAATACAAACAGGCTACCCAGGCAGTCACTTGCTAGAGAGATTAGCATGACTGAAAGGGAGTGAAGTGTTACTATCTAAGACAATGGGGAAAAAGTCTCAAAGGCATTTCAGAAATCTCTCACACAGTGCCTCTCATACAGACCCAGAGACCTAGGAGGAAAGAATGGTTTATTTGGCAGACCCATGGCCCAGCTGCCCTGGGCAAGCCCAGGACACTGCTCCCAGAATCCTGGCTGCTCTAGCTCCAGCTTCAGCTTGATTGGACCCAGATACTACTTGGGCCACTGCTTTGGAGAGCACAGGCCACAATAAGCATTGGTGGCTTCCATGTGGTTTTAAGTCTGTTGGTGCATACAATGCAATAGTGAAGGAGGCTTGGAATCTTCCCTTTAGATTTTAAAGCATGTATGAGAAAGCCTGGGTGCTCAGGCAGACAATACATGCTACAGGGGCAGAGCCCTCACAGAAAACCTCTCCTAGGGTAGTGCTGAGGGGGAATGTGGGATTGGAGCCCCCAGACAAAGCCTACACCAGGGCACTGCCTAGTGGATCTGTGGGAAGGGGGCCTCCATCCTCGAGATCTGAAAATGATAGATCCACTGGGAGCTTTTATCCTGAGCCTGGGAAAGCTACAAGCACTAAACTCCAACCTGTGATAGCAGCCACAGGGCCTGCACCCTGCAAAGCCACAGGGACAGAGCAACCCAAGGACTTGAGAACACACCCTTTGCTCTAGTATACCTTCGATGCAGGACATGGAGTCAAATGAGAATATTTTGGAGGTTTAAGATTTAATAACTGCTCTGCTAAGTTTCAGACTTGAGTGGAGCCTGTAGACCCTTTCGTTTGGTCAATTTCTCCTATTTGGAATGGGAATATATGTACAAAACTTGTACCACCATTGTATCTAGACAGAAAATAACTTGTATTTAATCTCACAGGCTCATAGGTGGAAGTAACCCATCTCCAAATGAGACTTTGGACTTGGTACTTGAGACTTGGGACTTTTGAGTTAATGCTGGAACAAATTAAGACTTTTGGGGTTATTGCAAAGGCATGATTGTATTTTGAAATGTGAGAAGGACATGAGATTTGGGGAGGCATAGATGGAATTATATGGCTTGGATGTTTGTGCCCTCCAAATCTCATATTAAAATGGGAGTCCCAGTATTAGAGGTGGGGTGTGGTGGGTGGTGACTGGATCATGGACGTGGATCTCTCATGAATGGTTTAGCACCATCACCTTGGTAATAAGTGAGTTCTCTCTCAGTTCATGTGAAATCTGGTGGCTTAAATATCTGGAACCTCTCTCCCTTTTTCTCTTGCTCTTGCTTTCACCATGTGACATGCTGGCTCCCTGTCAACTTCACCAGGATTATAAGCTCCTTAAGGCCTCACAAGAAGTAGATGCCAGCACCATGCTTCCTGTACAACACACAGAACTGTGAGCCAATTAATCCTCTTTTCTTTGTAAAATGCCCAGTCTCAGATATTTCTTTCTAGCAGTGTAAGAACTGCCTAATACAGAGAGTGGTGCTTTTCTAGCTTTCCGTATACTAAGCAGATGTTGGAAGTTCAAATATGATTTTAAATCTTAATAGAAAAGCATTAATATTATTTCAGTTACAGTGAGACCCTAGAAGGACATTAACAAGTACCATTAATAATATTACTTTGGACATAAAGCAAATTATATAAAACAATAACTTTGGCATATGAATGCTGTGTTGGACATGTAATAAGTACCTATCAATATTGACACATAAATTGCCTTTGATAAGATCTTTTGCCTTAACATGTAAGAAAACTGTAAACACTTAAAGTGCTTAAAGTCTACCTATGGGTCATGATCCACGAAGGCCAAGGATTACTGTTCTGCAATTGTCAGCTTTCCATCACATAAGACTTTCATGACACATTACCTACATCATAGTTATGTTGAGGTTAGCATCTAATTCTCTAATTAGGATAACCATGCAAACTTGATAAGTATGTTGTCATAAAACATAGCAAAATATTCTCAAAACAAATAAAAAACTGCCTGTTTTGAAGAATAGTAAAGTAGAACTGGTTTAAAATAGTGAATTACCTTTAGCAAATAAGAAAACCCTTCTCTGAAAAAAATAACATGTTTTATACACATATTGTATATGTGTGTATATTTTTAATATAATGTACATAAAATTCATATGGGAAAGATAATTTTTAATAAAAAGATATTTGCATTTCAAAATTAATAGCAATGTATGAAATACACATTACAGGCCGGGCGCGGTGGCTCAAGCCTGTAATCCCAGCACTTTGGGAGGCCAAGACAGGCGGATCACGAGGTCAGGAGATCGAGACCATCCTGGCAAACACAGTGAAACCCCGTCTCTACTAAAAAATACAAAAAACTAGCTGGGTGAGGTGGTGGGCGCCTGTAGTCCCAGCTACTCGGGAGGCTGAGGCAAGAGAATGGCATAAACCCGGGAGGCGGAGCTTGCAGTGAGCTGAGATCCGACCATTGCACTCCAGCCTGGGCAACAAAGCAAGACTCTGTCTCCAAAAAAAAAAAAAAAAAAAAAGGAAAAAGAAAAGAAATACACATTATATGGATACCAATGAGAGGAAGGGCATAAAATTATAAGTATCTATCTACATGATTTCCATTTTATATTGCTTTTCTTTTAGGTCTTTCAACTTTCAAAAAATTTATCCTTAAAAGAGAACATTCTTCTCCATATCTTCAAAATTGGGAGACTGAGAGTTGATAAATTAGTTTCACTTACACAACAAATAATGTCCTTCTACATTCTGTTTGAAGACATCACTGATGTCCCAGGACCTTCCCTTGCATTGTATATATTTTGATAACATAAAGTACCTAATACTTGTAATCAAATCAGAATTTTCAAGGCCTGTGTTCTTTCCGTTGATCTTCCTGGTATTGTAAATATATCTCAATCAGTTAAAATGAAATAGAAAATGAATTAATTTTACTACAGAGTCAATTATATACTAATACAATTTATAGCAAAAATATACTTCAATTTAGCAGATGTTGAAAAATTAACAAAGCAAGTTTATTCAGTTACAAGCTAAAATAAATTCAGTAGAATGCTTTTATCACATAGCAAGATCTAATTATGTTCAGAAGACACATGCTATAAATTTCTCAGCAAGATGCATAAAACAGTCCATGCATGTAATCTCTTAGAACATGCATTGTCATAAAGGAGGAGGCTAACATATGCCTCAATTCAACACATCCCTTTTCTATATGAGCAGAAACCTACCACTGAGCACTCTGGCAGTTTCTCTACATTTAAAATTCAAAACTGTAAAACTACATTAATGAGTACAACCTTTATGCTTGTTATTAACTCTTATAATTGCCTAGGTTTTTATTGCCTGAGGAAAAGTTGGAAATAAATAAAATGATTAGGTTGGGTAGCGAAGTCAAGGCTTGCAGGAACATGGGAAGAAAAAAAAAAACTATCTGGAATTAATCATGAAGGGAGAGGAGAAGTCTGTCGTTGAATTTGATGAGTTATTTAGAAATTCCACCAAACACATGGCTCACAACCTGGTATTTATTCCAAAAAAGAGAAAAGATTGAGATGCACCATAGTTATGGAATTATTTAAGTATAATACTGAACAATCCAACCTCATTTCTAAAGTTGTTATAATAAGTGAATAGTCTGGCTTGTCTATTTACCTTGTTTAAATTAAACAGAAATGTTTTATGTTCACTGACATTTGCATGCATTTGCCATTTTTGTTGTTTAGCATTGCACATTTCTTTCTTTTGTATTTATTTTAATTTTTAAGTTCTGGGGTACACGTTCAAGATGTGCAGGTTTGTTACATAGGCCAAGGTGTGCCGTGGTGGTTTGCTGTGCCTATCAACACATCTCCTAGGTATTAAACCCAGCATGCATTAGCTATTTTTCCTAATGCTCTCCATGCCTCCACCCCATCCTACCATGACAGGCCCCCAGTAAGAGTTGTTCCCCTCTCTGTGTCCATGCGTTCTCATTGTTCAGCTCCCACTTAAAAGTGAGAACGTGTTGTTTGGTTTTCTGCTCCTGCATTAGTTTGCTGAAGATAATAGCTTCCAGCTTCATCCATGCCCCTGCAAAGGACATGATCTAATTCCTTTTTATGACTGCATAGTATTTTGGGGTGTATATGTACCATTTTTTTTTATTCAGTCTATCATTGATGGGCATTTGATTTGATTCCATTTCTTTGCTATTGTGAATAGTGTTGCAATGACATACACGTAGATGTATCTTTATAATAGAAATATTTATATTCCTTTGGGTATATATCCAGTAATGGGATTGCTGGCTCAAATGGTATTTCTGGTTCTAAATCTTTGAGAAATTGCCACAGTGTCTTCCACAATGGTTGAACTAATTTACACTCCCACCAAAAGTGTAGAAACATTCTTATTTCTCCACCTATTCACCAGTATCTGTAGTTTCTTGACCTTTTAGTAATTGCTATTCTGAGTGGCATGAGATGTTATCTTATTGTGGTTTTAATTTGCATTTCTCTAATGATCAGTGATTTTCATATGTTTTTTTGGCCGCATGTATGTCTTTTATTGAGAAGTGTCTGTTTATATCCTTTGCTCATTTTTTAATGGGGTTGTTTTTCCTTGTAAATTTGCTTAAGTTCCTTGTAGATTCTGACAAAGCATATTAGACCTTTGACAGATGGATAGATTGCAAATTATTTTCACATTCTGTGGGTTGTCTGTTTGTTCTGATGATAGTTTCATTTGCTGTGCTGAAGCTCTTAGTTTAATTAGATCCCATGTGTCAATTTTTGATTTTGTTGCAATTGCTATTGACGATTTCATCATAAAATCTTTGCCATGCCTATGTTCTGAATGGTATTGCCTAGATTTTCTTCTAGCGTTCTTATATTTTCAGGTTTTACACTTACGTTTTTAATTCATCTTGAGTTAATTTTTGTATAAGGTGTAAGGAAGAGGTCCAGTTTCAATTTTCTGCATATGGCTAGTCAGTTCTCCCAGCACCACTTATTAAACAGGAAGTCCTTTCCCCATTGCTTGTTTTTGTCAGGTTTGTTGAAGATCAGATGGATGTAGATGTGTGGTGTTATTTCTGAGGCCTCTGTTCGGTTTCATTGGTCTATGTGTCTGTTTTTGTACCAGTACTATGCAGTTTTGGTTACTGTAGTCTTGTAGTATAGTCTGAAGTCAGGTAGTGTGATGACTCCAGCTTTGTTAATTTTGCTTAGTATTGTCTTTGCTATGTGAGCTCTTTTTGGTTCCATATGAATTTTAAAATAGTTTTTTTTTTAATATTTTTTCTAATTCGGTGAAGACTGTCAATGGTAGTTTAATGGGAATAGCAATGAATCTATAAAGTGCTTTGGGCAGTATGGCCATTTTTACAATATTGATTCTTCCTATCCATGAGCATGGAATGTTTTTCCATCTACTTGTGTCCTCTCTGATTTCCTTGAACAGTGGTTAGTAGTTCTCCTTGAAAAGGTCCTTTACTTCCCTTGTTGGCCGTATTCCTAGGTAGTTTATTCTGTTAGTGGCGATTTTGAATGGGAGTTTATTTATGGTTTGCTCTCTGCTTGTCTGTTGTTGGTGTTTAGAAATGCTTCTGATTTCTGCACACTGATTTTGTATTTTGAGACGTTGCTGAAGATGCTTATCAGTTTAAGAAGCTTCTGGGCTCAGTTGATGGGGTTTTCTAGATATATGATCATGTAATTTGCAAATAAAGACAATTTGACTTTCTCTCTTCCTATATGAATACCCTCTATTTCTTTCTGTTGGCTAATTGCTCTGGCCAGAACTTCCAACACTACGTTGAATAAGAGTGGTGAGAGAGGGCATCCTTGTCTTATGCCAGTTTTCAAGGGGAATGGTTTCAGTTTTTGACCATTCAGTATAACATTGGCTGTGGGTTTATTATAAATGGCTTTTATTATTATGAGGTATGTTATTTCAACACCTAGTTTATTGAGAGTTTTTAACATGAAGGGATGTTGAATTTTATCAAAGGACTTTTCTGCGTCTATTGAGATAATCACGTGGTTTTTGTCTTTAGTTCTGTTTATGTGATGAATCACATTTATTGATTTGTGTATTTTGAACTGTCTTTGCATCTCAGGGAAGAAACTGACTTGATCATGGTGGATAAGCTTTTTGATGTGCTGCTGGATTCTATTTGCCAGTATTTTACTGAGGATTTTTGCATCCACGTTCATCAGTGATATTTGATAGAAGTTTTCTTTTTTGGTGTATCTCTCCCAGGTTTGGGTATCAGGATAATTCTGACCTCATACAACGAGTTAGAGAGAAGTCCCTCCATTTCAATTGTTTGGAATGGTTTCAGAAGAAATGGTACCAGCTCCTCTTTGTATTTGTGGTAGAATTCAGCTGTAAATCCAACTGGAACTGGGATTTTTTTTTTTCTTGTTGTTGGTAGGCTATTAATTACTGCCTCAATTTCAGAACTTGATGGTCTATTCAAGGATTCAACTTCTTCCTAGTTCAGTCTTGGGAGGGTGTATGTGTCCAGGAATTTATCAATTTCTTCTAGATTTTCTAATTTATTTGCATAGAATTGTTTATAGAATTCTCTGATGATTGTATTTCTGTGGGGTCAGTGGTGGCATCCCCCTTATTATTTCTGACTGTATTTATTTGAATTTTTTCTTCTTTATCAGTCTTGCCAGCAGTCTATTTTTTTATTATTATTTTTTAAATCAGCTCCTGGATTCACCAATTTTTTGAAGGTTTTTGGGTGTGTCTCTATCTACTTCAGTTTGCTCTAAGCTTGGTTATTTCTCGTCTTCTGCTAGCTCTTGGGTTTGCCCTTGGTTCTCTACTTGTTTTAGTTGTGAAGTTACAGTGTCAATTTGAGATTTTTCTAGGTTTTTGATGTGGGCATTTAGTGTTATAAATTTTCCTCTTAACACTGCTTTAGCTGTATCCCAGAAATTCTGGTATGTTGTCTTTTTGTTTTCATTGGTTTCAAAGAACTTCCTGATTTCTGCCTTAAGTTATTTACCCAGGAGTCATTAAGGAGCAGGTTGTTCAGTTTCCATATAGTTGTGTTGTTTTAAGTGGGTTTCTCATTCTTGAGTTCTAATTTGATCATGTTGTGGTCTGGGAGACTATTATGATTTCAGTTCTCTGTATTTGCTGAGGAGTGTTTTACTTCCAATTATGTGATCAATTTTAGAGTAAGTGCCATGTGGCACAGAAAAAGTGTATATTCTGTTGTTTTGAGGTGGAAGGTTCTGTAGATACCTATAATGTCCACTTGGTCTAGAGCTGAGTTCAAGTCCTGAATGTCTTTGTTAATTTTCTGCCTCAGTGATCTAATACTGACAGTGAGGTATTAAATCTCCTACTATTATTGTGTGTGTGTGGGGAGGTCTAAGTATCTTAGTGGGTCCTTAAGAACTTGTTTTATGAATGTGGGTGCTCCTGTATTGGGTGCATATATATTTAGGATAGGTAGCTATTCTTGTTAAATTGAACCCTTTAACATTACATAATGCCCTTATTTATATTTTTTGACCTTTGTTGGCTTAAAGTCTATTTTCTGAGAAACTAGGATTGCAACCCCTGATTTTTTCTGCTTTCCATTTGCTTGGTAAAATTTCCTCCATCCCTTTAAGTCTGTGTGCATCTTTGCACATGAGATGTGTCTCTTGAATACACCACACCAATAGGTCTTTTGTGTTTATCCAGCTTGCCATTCTGTGTCTTTTAATTGGGGCATTTAGCCCATTTACATTTAAGGTTAATATTGTTGTATGAATTTGATCCTGTCATGATGCTGGCTGGTTAACTTTGCAAACTTATTAATGTAGTTGCTTCATAGTGTCATTGGTCTGTGTACTTCAGTGTGTTTTTGCAGTGGCTGGTAATGGATTTTCCTATCCATATTTAGTGCTTCCTTCAGAAGCTCTTGCAGTGCAGGCCTAGTAGTGACAAAATCCCTCAGCATTTCTTTGTCTGAAAAAGATTTTATTTCTCCTTCGATTATAAAGCTTAGTTTGGCAGGATATAAAATTCTGCGTTGGAATTTATTTTCTTTAAAAATGATGACTATTGGTCCTCAATCTCTTCTGGCTTGGAGGGTTTCCAGTGAGAGGTCTGCTGTTAGTCTGATGGATTTTCCTATGTAGGTGACCTGGCCTTTCTTTCTGGATGCCCTTAACATTTTGTCCTTTATTTCGACCTTGGATAATCTGATAATTATGTGCCTTAGGGTAGGTCTTTTCATGGAGTGTCTTACTGGGGTTCTCTGGATTTCCTGAATTTGAATATTCGCCTGTCTTGCTAGGTTGGGAAAGTTCTCCTGAATGATATCCTGAAGTGTGTTTTCCAACTTGGTTCAATTCTCCTTATCTTTTTCAGGTACTCCAATTAGTTGTAGGTTTGATCTTTTCACATAGTCCCATAGTTCTTTGAGGTTTGTTCCTTTCCATTCTGTTTTCCCAAATCTTGTCTGCCTGTCTTAATTCAGCCAGATATTCTTCAAGCTCTGATATTCTCTCTTCTGCTTGATTGATTTGACTATTGATACTATTGATACTGTGACTCATGAAGTTCTCGTGCTGTGATTTTCAGTTCCATCAAGTCATTTTTGTTCCTCTCTAAACTGGTTATTCTAGTTAACAGCTCCTGTAATCTTTTTTCATGGTGTTTAGCTTCTTCTCACTGAGTTAGAACATAATCCTTTAGCTCAGAGAAATTCATTGTTACCCACAGACTGGCCATGATCTGCCACAGCATCTTTGCTGCACTGTGGGAAAATTCCACTCAGTCCAAACCTCTCAGTCGTCTTTGCACTGTCAGGGGAAAACCACCAACTACAGCTGCAATAATGGCAGTTGCAACTGCCCCAGAAACTAAGTCCTCCCATGCAGACTCCAGACTGCTGTGCTGGCAGCAGGGGTCTCAAGCAGGGGTCTTAGCTTGCAGGGCTCCGTGGGAGTAGGACCCACTGATCAAGACCACTTGGCTCCCTAGCTTTAGCCTTTCCGCTCCTGTGAGGTTCTCCTGCCTCACTGGAGTTCCAGGTACTGCTGGACTATGTAAAAACTCCTGCTCAGTGCCAGTCTTAACAGCCACTGGCAGGAGTGGTATTGTTGGTTATCCCAGTTTTGTGCTTGGGACACAGGCCCTAGTGGTATAGACTCACAAGGGAATCTCCTGATTCACAGACTGTAAAAATCCATGAGAGAAGCATGGTATCTCTGGTGGGTAGCACAGACCCTCACTGCTTCACTTGGCTGGGGGAGGGAGGTCACCCCACATCGTGCAGCTCCTAGGTAAAGTGACATCCCACCCTGCTTCTCGCTCTCCATGGGTCACGCCACCTGCCTAGTCAGTCCCAATGAAATGAACTTGGTACCTCAGTTGGAGATTCAGAAATCACCCACCTTCTGTGTTCATCTCCCTGGGAGCTGCAGATTGGAGCTGTTTCTGTTTGGTTGTCTTGGCCCCTTTCTCAGCATTGCAGATTTCTTTAAGCTTTCCCTGTCCCCCAAATCCATTCATCAACACAAATGAACCACCACTCAAGGTTCTGGGCAATTCACCTCTTCCCTTAAGTCATCTTGGCCATTTTAGCTAGAAATGTTCTCTTTCATACATACTTTCATTTCTTTAGAGGCCATCCATGTGCCATGAAATTAGTAGACTAATATGCCTAAAACCAAACTTTATTGTGCAACCCTTAGTGATTGTATGGCTGTAGTGGAAGCTGTGGTGAAGTTTTGCTCAGGACAGTGACATCAGGTGGGCCAATCTCAGGCCCCAGTGGTAGCAGGAATGCTAGTGTGCGTGTCCTCGGACCCCAGAGTAGTAGGCTCTGGCACTTGGTACAGGTGACTTGTTCAGGTGCTATCAGTGAAAGTGGTGGTCCATGCAGGTGGGCATATCTTGGCTCCCAAAACAGTGGTGTGCTGCAGTTGCTTAGGTTTTGGCAGTGTATGAGCCTCACCATGAACTCTCTCTGGAGTAATGCCTTTCTGTAGTCTCTAGGTAGCTTTCTATGTTGGTTTCAGGACCTGCTACTGTCAAGGGGCCCTCCTGTGGCTAGAATTGCAGGAGTCTACGTGGGGATGTGGACTGCTGGGGATGTCTGAGTTGCCCTTTTCCCACATTGCAGACCCTCCCCAGGGCTCCTGGTCAAGCCCGGCCTACCTGACTTCTCTCTCCTTCCTTGCCTTCCTTGCTTCCTGTTACTTATCTGTTGAATTCCAGTGTTCTCTCTTAGGCACTATATTTCAAGTGTGATCATCTACTCCCTATATTGGTTCTCTGTGGACAAGGCAAATGCTAGATACCTCTAGTCAGCCACGTTGAAGCCCCTCCCTTATTGGAATTTCAGAATGACTGAAGGAACTTTTTAAATTTTGCCTTAATAGATTATGAGGTAGAGCTGTTTCCTTAGATAATCCATGATATAAATATATTTAATATTTTATTTCAGGGGTCATTATATTTCCCAGGTAAGCATCAGGGGATCAGCCCTGCTTGCCAATAATCTATGAGATAAGAGACAAAAGGGAGTTTGGAATCTCAGTACATTTTGCAATTAGTCAGCACCTCTGTTTTCAGGCTAATATCCTTCTTAACTTGTCTAGTATATCCAGATCAGAGTCCTTCAATTTTAACCTATCAAATATTAATTCTTCAGTCTTCTATGGGTATGGAGAAGAAGAGTGTTGCTCCAACTGCACTAAGTAAGGTGGAGAGAAGGTCTTGTAGTCTATCCTGTACTCTGACCATTTCTTAAAATGGCTGAGTGTCTTCATTTACACTTACAGATTTAATGGTATCATGAGTTCATGGTCCTTTTATGAGCACTGGGGCAAAACTCAAGTTACTTCTTGGCTTTCCCCATGGTAGCTTAGGATTCGTCTTCCATGGATTCAATGAGTAAGTTACCACTCTTCCATATCTTCTCTAACTTCTAAAATGTTGCTTACTCCTCTTTTATTCTCTTTGTATTTGCGGATTTATGTCTTTTCAAAAACCCCTTTACTATTATTTCCCATGTTCTGGTGGGAGACAAACTCAATACAGATGGTCCATAACTTATGTAGGTTTAACTTCAATTTTTTACTTTAAACTGGTACAAAAGTGATACACATTCAGTAGAGACCATGCTTCAGTATAGTATTCAATAAATTACATGGGATTGTCAACACTTCATTATAAGATAGGTTAGATGTGTTAGATGATTGAGCTCAACTGCAGGCTCTGTAAATGCTCTGAGCTTGTTTAAGGTAGGCTAGGCTAAGCCATGACTTTCATTAGGTTAGTTGTATTCGATGCATTTTTGATTTACAATATTTTCAACTAACAATGGGTTTATTGGGACCAGGACCCCATCATAAGTCAAGGGGCATCTGTTTGTATATTTAATCTCTTTCCATGTTAATGTTTAAGAATGAAAAATATGTTAATTATTAGCAATGTTAGACAGTTTGACAAGTATTACATATACAGAATTACTTATATATACACACACACAAGTATGTTTATAACTTGTTATGTGTATTTTTAAACATATAGATATAAATATAAATAATTGGGGTTAAATTCTTAAACTTTCACAATAAGTGTGAAAGATTTTGAAGACTACTGGCCCACACAAAATGAGGGAAACATTCTTAAGTGTGTCATAAATGCTCCAGCAAGCTGTCCTGAACACATTTTTAGGGCTCCTCTTAAGCAGCTCCCCATGCTCTTCCATCTCTATGCCTCATCAAAAAGCTACTAGATATTCCCTGAATATGCTAAATGAGGAGGGGATGGTAAATAATTTCCTTTGTTTTCTCTACAAAACCCACACAGTGCTTCTTCTATACATTATCTAAGATAACTTGTAAATCACCCTTGTAATCTTGAGACACCAACTCTGATTCATCTGCTAAATATTTATTGACCCTCTCTCTTTTATACATATTAATACAATGTGAAATGCAATAATGCACAGTGTCAGACTGGATAATTGTGGTAACAACTGCATGTTAGTCCAATCACATAATTTTATGTTAACTTGAGGTTATGTTCCCTTTGTGTGTATAAATATGTTGTTATGTCTGGCTCAATTTTCAGAACTAGTGTTTCAGAATTAGAGAAGTGTAGAAGCTGTAGAAATCCTGAGAAAGGACACCTAAAACAGAAAATCCTTTGGTAAGCAAACAAGGTTATTGACTAGTTTCCATGTATTCATTTTTAAGGAAATATTTTATTTTCTTCCCATTTCTGTTCTTTCCCAGGAGGGACTGCCCCTAAACACATTCATGGCCTTCCTGACCTTTTCCTCAGTCTGTCTCTATGGAGATGCAGTGATTGGCCTCATAGCTGCATTAGAGAAGAACAGTTCTGAACAATATATCAAAGTCCACCTTATTTCTCCTGGAGGAGGCACAAGTTGAGTTATAACTGCAGAGGTGACTCTTCACAGGGTGGCTGCCCACATTTAGTTCCCAATTCCATGCCATTTGGTTAACATGCTCTATCTCAGGCTCTAACCAAAAGAAAGATGATGTTTTGGTCTGCAATTGGGATTACTCTTTGTTTTCTTAATTTTGTTTTTGCTTATACAGCTTATTGAAAAATCTTTCAATGATTTCAACCTTTCCAATCGATTTGTTTCAGATTTCCATTTAGAGATCATGAAAATAATAAAACAATCTTTCTAAAATATTCTTCTGCTTTCAATTTGAAGTTCAAGAAGCATAAATTTTATAAAATTATTTTAGCACTTATTTATTCATAATGTTTTAGTCTAAATTTCTGGAATTTGGCCAATAGATGTATGCCTTTTTTAAATGGTATCTTCTGTTATTCTTTTATTCTTCCTGATCATTTTTATAAGTGTTGCTTAAGTATTTCTAACTTAAAATGTCATCTACTGTGCAGATTCTGGGTATCCATACCAATTTTTAGAATCAGAATTTCTGGCAGACATACCTTAGAATTATTATATTAATACATATGCCAAGTGATTCTTACCTTTTAACTGCTATGGACAACCCTGATCTACACAATTGTCTTGCTACTAATGGTAGAGTAGATATAAGGCTGGCAAAAGTCAACAGTTATTGAAATACAGATTGAATATACTGGAACAACAAATAGGTAGATTAGTAATATAAGATTCACGGATCTTTCCAGCAGAGCCATTTAGAGTAGACATTATTGCCCAACCAGAAATAAGCTGGATGTGGTGGCGCACATCTGTAGTTTCAGCTACTTGAAAGGCTGAAGCAGGAGGATCTGTTGAGCCCAGGAGTCTGAGATCAGCCTGAGCACCAAAGTCAGACCACGTCTCTAAAATAAATTAATAAATTAACTCAAATAACAAAATCATATTTTTGTTCACTGTGTTGCAGCTTGAAAAAATTCAGGCAGGAAAACAGATGAATTACTGTAGAAGTTTATGTCAATCAATAAATTGTACTACCTTGTATTCCCAGAGTTTGCCTTTTTCTGGTATCTCATCATGGGAGTTTATAGATAGCTGACTTTTCTGTTTCTGCTAACCACAATCAACTGCCATGGAAACATACTTTCAGTATCTAAAAACAGAGCATGGTGATTTAAACTAATCACAGAATGAGTTTATGTGCATGTCTTCCATACACAATAACAGAAAAGAATAGAAAGGCCCACTCAAAAATATATATGAATCTCTCCTCAAGCTTTCAAGATTTCTGAAGTAAAATATGCCTAACATTTTCAAAACTATTATAGTATTATGAAACACACATACATAAGACACTTCAGACAGTCCATGAGATAAGCCCTCTTTAATTCTAAATAGAGTTCTCAACAGTTACAATAAACCAAATAACTATTTTTTCTGGCTAAACTGCAAGGTACTTTAAAAGCCATATGTCTAGAATACTAGCAAATTGGAAGTAACAATTTTATTGTAACTTAATCATAGAACATAGAACAATAATTTTTTCTGTATTCTATTTCTTCAAAGCAGGTGACTATGTCCAGCCCACACTCAAAAGGAGGCGACTGTAGAATCATGTAAATAATAGGAGACAGGGATAATTGAAACCGCCTATCACTTATCCAGCATCTATTCACTTACAACCATAGGAATTTCTTGACTTGTCATATGTATCATTATGTAACCAAACCCAAGATTGACAGCTCACTGCTCAAAAGCCAGATTTGAGACACAAGGGTTGGTAGGGAGGAAACAGATACATTTGGAGAATCAGCAAACCAAAGAAGATGGTGGATTATTGTCCTAGAATATCAACTTAAGTCAGTTCAAAATTTAGAGCCTTTTTATGTTAAGGCCAGGGCTTGAAGAGAAGGAGATGGAGATCAAGAGGAAACCAACAACCACAGACATCTGGGCACCAGCGAGTGTCCAAGAAGGTTGGCAACTTCTCTGTCCTTCATCAGGTCACAGTGCTCCTATAAGTCTTTAACAAAACATAGTTAGTTGTTTATATACTTTTCCTTTAATTTCAGAATTAGTTTTTTAAACTACATGACTGCTGTTTTTGTATATTATTTTAGCGTTCTAAAATTATCCTGGCCTATGTACAAGAATGGGTAAAGGTTATTTAAACAAAAATGGAGTTAGTTATGTTAGTTCTGTTGCTGTTTTACTGTTATAATCAAAAAGCCCTCATTCTGACTTTTTTTCTTATTTTTATTTTCACTTTCCTAGCAGACAGCAAGTTCCCCAATTCTTACTTTTTTGTTTATAATATATTGCAACTGCTATATTTTATTTTATTCAAGCCATTTAATTAAATTTTCTGTCTCCCTGGGGACAGAGGAGAGACTTAGATAAGACTCTTATTTGCATTGCTCGCTCATTTTGTGCTGTGTTCCACAGACCATAAAACCAATTTATCCATCATGTTTAGAAAATGTGTACACAAGTTATTGGAATGCCCTCTTATATATTTAAAACATACATATTTATAATTATTCGTGAATTACTGATTTTTAAAATGGTTTAGTCTTATAGTGAATCCAAATCCTCCAATCAACTGTTAAAACTTTCTCAGTGTTGATAGAAAAAGTGTCTAATTTTTAAGCCAGTGCCTTTTCCTGTGTCATGTACTTGACATGTTACTTAATAATATTTGTCATTTTGTAGTTTTTTTACTGTTTATGCAAACAACATAGTGAAGTTTCCTTTTATTAATAATGCAAACCAACATAATATACCTTCAATAAAATATCAGGAAGTATTTGGCAACAATACAACAAAAACGTGCCACTTAAAATTCTTATATTTGTGGTGAGCATTTTACAATAGGAATATCAGTTTTGAAACATGTTCCATTCAATAGTGTCTTCATAAGTATCCTCTTGTATTACATATATAAACTATATAAAGACCATACCAACATTTTTTTGTCTTGGAATAGTATATGCTATAATTCAATAGCTTTTTGATATTCCATTTTAATATAAGGCTCAGAATAACGATTCACTACAATTTCTTATTGCCACAACCAATTAACAAAATGTTTTCTTGATGAACTTAATGTGAATAATCTTGAATACATAAAAATGAAGAACTACCTGTTTTAGCCATATGTTGTTTGCCAGAGTGACTATTTACTTATTAGGTAAGAGATTTGAGTCAGTTGCAGCTTTGGAATTTAGAATGTCAACAAATGGAGGGTCATTGCTGATGAAAGGGGAAGAGAATACAAAATGTGCATGAGAGAGGAGCAAAAGAATATTCAGAGAGGAACTGAGATTCAATTGTACAGAACGTTTAATTATAACACAGCATATGTGCTCCTAAATATCACTGCATTATGCAAATATGTGCAATAAAAAGTATGGAACTCATGAAGAAAATAGATTAGGAGCACGACGCTCAAAATGTCATCAATGACATATTAAATAATATTGATGAGAACTACATTCAAAGGAGTAACATAATTTTACATGTGTTAAATGGTTAAGAAATGCATCAACAGTTCAAAAATATGGGACTTGATCTTGAAAAGACCTAATGTTTGCTTGTGGAAGTAGTTATCAGAATGGTAGTGAATTATTGTGAGGCAATGGAAGAAGGGTTATCCAAAATATGATGAAAAGTGTTTTTTTTTTTTTAATTATACTTTAAGTTCTAGGGTACATGTGCACAACGTGCAGGTTTGTTACATATGTATACATGTGCCATGTTGGTGTGCTGCACCGGACTTCAAACTATACTACAAGGCTACAGTAACCAAAACAGCATGGTACTCGTACCAAAACAGAGATATAGATCAATGGAACAGAACAGAGCCCTCAGAAATAATACCACACATCTACAGCCATCTGATGTTTGACAAACCTGAGAAAAACAATAAATGGGGAAAGGATTCCCTATTTAATAAATGGTGCTGGGAAAATTGGCTAGCCATAAGTAGAAAGCTGAAACTGGATCCTTTCCTTACTCCTTATACGAAAATTAATCCAAGATGGATTAGAGACTTAAATGTCAGACCTAAAACCATAAAAACCCTAGAAGAAAACCTAGGGAATACCATTTAGGACATAGGCATGGGCAAGGACTTCATGTCTAAAAGCAACGGCAACAAAAGCCAAAACTGACAGATGGAAAGTTTTAACACCAGAAGTGGATGGGTAAACCCATGGTCCTCTGGTCAAATATGACAGTTAAGCAATCTTTCACAGCCTTAAACCCTAGGATATATTTTTCTGTTTTCGAGATACAGTTTTGGAGGTATATGTTTATATCTGATACTTGTCCATTGAAACTGAAAAACTAAAAATCCAATATATAGTATTTTCCTGTAATCAACTTCTGCATCACCACTGGTAATTCTTATGCAACTTTCTCATCTGTTCTCCAAGCTTTGCTCAGTAGCTGAAGGGTTTGGAAATTGAACTTGTATTTGAAACTACTACTCTTACATCCTACTAGCACTAAAAAGAAGCATTCTAGTAGAATTTGGTGCTTACCATTTAAAATCCTCATATATAAATATAGTGCTTTCTCTTTGGTTGTAAAGAGCTTGTTTCTGATTCTTTGGTTGTTTGAGTTTCAAGCCATATGGTTGATAACCTTTCCATTTCTTTAAGCTTTCTTCTTATTGACTTTGCAGCACTTGATATTGTTACAGTTATTGACATTTCTTTGCTTTTCATTGTTTTGCCTTTCATAGTCTACCATATGGGTTCCTTTATGTCCACTGCTTGGAGACATCACATGTTCTCTCAAGTTTTGGTTTTTCTATCTTTTTAAAAACACTTTATTTTTCAAGCTTCACTTCAACACTTTAAACTTCTCTTTGCATCAACTTCATGGTATTTTTGAACCAGGACTCTTGAACATGTTTCGAATAATAAATGAGTGCTTTTACTTTTATTTTGTTTTTGTTTTTCGACTTTGAGACAGAGTCTCACTCTATTGCCCAGGCTAGAGTGCAGTGGAGCAATCTTGGCTCACTGAAACCTCCGCCTCCTGGCTTCAAACAATTCTCCTGCCTCAGCCTCCTAAGTAGCTGGGATTACAGGTGTGCACCACCATGCCTGGCTAATGCTTGTATTTTTATTAGAGACATTGTTTCACCATGTTGGCCAGGATGCTCTCAAACTCCTGACCTCAGGTTATCCACACGCCTTGGCCTCCCAAAGTGCTGGGATTACAGGCTTGAACCACCGTGCCTGGCAGTATTTTTGTGTTAATATAAAAAAAGAAAACTTCACAAATGTGAAGAATAGCAGAACACATTTTGCAGGATCCTAAATGCATTGAATTAAGAGAACTGGTATATGTTTGAAGTGTGTGCCTCTGTGTATTTTGTTTATTGTTATACAGGTTGATTTAGCTGAGTGCAATTTTCTGCTTTCACCTAATTTTACTTCAAGAAATGAATCAGGCTTAAACAAATGTGAAATACTTATTATGCTCGAACTGATCCCTAATGCATCAATACATTGAGCTAATTTACCTTTCCAAAACAAGTATAAAGCATAAGTACAAGTCTATTTCAATAAACAAGTAAATAACTTTAAAATATACCAGAATTTAGGAAAGTTTTGGTATTCTTCTTATTTGAGGAAGCCTGCAATTTATTTATTTTTTTTTATATTACTTCCTGGCATAGTACTTTGTCTAACATATGTTTGGCACAAATTCTGAAATCTTTTTATTTCTACTCCTTCCTTCTTTAAAACAAGGTATATAAGCAGCAAAAATGGTAGTGTTTGTCACTGTTCTTTGATTGTTTATACTTAAAAAGGGGATTTGCAGCACTGCTACAGCTAAATCTGTCACCCTTTCAAATGTTACCATTATAACTGAGAACAATTTCCAAACATGCAATTCTGGATTAAACATTGTTATTCCTCAACAGTCAAAGTACTATATAATGAATTCCCAGTATATAATGATGCAAACATTGAAGACCCATATTGTATATTATAGTTTGCAGAAATGGTTTTCCACGTCTTTACTCTTATTGACTCTAATTTAAGATTCTTCAAACGGAGACTCTTATTTTAACAATCTTTCCACTAAAGACTGTAGATTAGGTGGCGAAACCCCGTCTCTACTAAATATACAAAAATTAACTGGGCATGATGGCATGTGCCTGTAATCCCAGCTACTCAGGAGGCTGAGGCAGGGGAATCCCTTGAATCCAGGAGGCAGAGGTTGCAGTGAGCCAAGATCATGCCATTGCACTCCAGCCTGAGCAAAAGAGTGAGACTCTGTCTCAAAAAAACAAAAACCCAAATAAACAAACAAAATACACGTTATAGATTAGGGATGTCCTAGTCTGAGCAAATCAAAGAGGTGACAGGGTAAGATGCCCTGGTCTGAGGCCAAGAAAATCAAATAGGTGACAAGATAAACCGATTCAGAAATTACTAGTTTAGAAATTAGCAGTGCCTTTCTTCTATTGTGTCATCATCAAAATTATAAAAGTATTTTTTTCTTTAGCACTTTCCAGGAAATAGCAATATTTCTTCCTAACAGAAATTCATACAATATATTATTTCATATCCTATTAAGGCTGAGCAGTGATGCAACTGACAATCTAATGGCTTTACAAATAATTAAATTACAGATTTAATTTGCATTTCCCTAACTAAAAGATAAATTGAAGATCTTCTTTCATGTACCTTTTCTGATGTCTTTTTATATAATTTGCCCATTTTATTCTAATAAATTTTATCAAATCAGTAAATTTTTATTGATACATAATGTTTCACATAAGTTATAAATATTTCATCAGTCTCTCAATTTTCTGTTTATTGTTTGCAGCATCTGTCATACACACTTTGCAGTTTGATAATACAATATGTCTATCATTTACTTCATAGATTTTGGGTTTTCTACTTTACTAAAGAAGTTATATTCTAATTTTTAATTATTAATTTTAGGATTCCAACTTTCTATTATGAGATAAGCAGCCAACCAATGGTTCCAAAATCTCTAATTAAATAAAACAGTATTTTGTAAGTTGAAATGCCATATGAGTTCTCATAGAAAAACTGTGGATTGTCTATTTTGTTCTCCTGGCATTTGTTAGTTTCTGAGCCAAGAATTGATTATATCAGTCCTATTTTAAGTTTTCAATATCTTCCAAGACTAGGTGTCCATTATTCCTAAATTTTATCATTTTTAATTTATACTCTTTTCACATATACATTTTCAAATTATATTACATTGTTAAACATATATATTTGTTTGGATTCCAACTGGAAATGCATTAATTTATGTATTAATTTGGAGATTAATAATATTGTGATGATTTTGAACCTACCGTTGTAGGAATATATTACTCTGTTTAAGTTATTATTTCCTCTCATAAAGTTGTATATATATTTTAACATTTATGTCTTTTGGATTTTCTTGTTTATCTTATACTTAGTGCTTTTATTAAACAAAAAATATTTCCATCTTTATGACTAACTGGTTATTTTTAGTAAAGGCAGAAAGAGAGAGAAAGAATAAAAGACATAGAGAGAGACAGAGAGAGAAGGGAACCGTAAGTTTCTAGTTTTTGAATATCTTGTTTCTACCAGACATTAATATTTCTGGTTAATTTTTCTTCTGCTAACTTGTATAGAATTGCATAATTATATAATAACAATTTCTGTTGAGAGGTAACTGTTTAGTTTTATTTTTATAATGTAGCAATTTAATGCTTTTATAATAATTTTATTATATTTACATATTATGTTAGAACCTCAAACTGTTAGTTAATTATGCTAGTAAGTATTTTTGTCATGTTTCTAATTTAATTGGTTTGACATTAGCAATTTTTGGTTATGATGCTATTTGTTGTTGGTTTGGGTTGTATATAATACTTTCATATGGGAAGCGAAATGAATGAGGAAATCTTTCCTTTATGTTAGCAGAAAGTTCAGGAATGGTTAGAACAAATATATTTGCAAATTTCTATTACTCACTTTGAACTTGAAAAGTTGAATGTGAAGAGTTTAATGTACGTGAATGAATAATACAGAGTTACAAATATACTTGAAAGTGCAGGAAACAAGAGGAGGAAAAACAAGATTAATGAATATGTGAAGTAGGTGTCTCCACTAATATTGAATGTTGTACAGGAAGACGATAGTTTTATTTTATTAAAATAATGAGTATTCAAACAGAAGGAGTGAAATAATAAAGAAACTTTTAGAAACAACAACAGAGACTCACAGTTGCAACTCCACTAGGTGAAGAGCTTGGAAGTCATTGCTTTCGTCCTTAAAACAAGAAAAATGCAACTTACAAAAGTGAAAATCTACGACCTTTCTGAAACCCATCAAAAAAATAAGGCTTTAGAACAAATTGACCATCATGATATCTGACAAGACAGGTTAATTGAAAGAATTAGAGTCGAGATTTTCTTGCCTAGAGCAGAAATCACTTTAATCATAAAGCAGTAGAAATATTTAAGTGGTAGTTTAATTGAATTTCTGGGAACTGACAGTGGACTAGGCCAATAAAACTTTCCAAATTCAAGTGAAAAGAGAGAAAAAAACCAGAGATTACAATATCAAGTAATTTAATAATTTGGGGAAAATTTCAAAGTGCATAACATACACATGATTAAAATACCAAGGAAAGAGATAACAAAGCACAAGAAATATTTGAAGTAATAATGGCCAAGGGCTTTCCAAAATCAATCATATACAAAAAACAGATGTAAGAAGTTCAGAAAACATTAAGCAAGTTTAAAAAAAAAAAAAGCTAGCCATATCATATTATTTAAACAGCCAAAACAAAAAACAATGAGGACATCTTGTATAATGCCAGAGAAGAAAAAATGTCTTACCTATTGTTGTGAGTTAAATGTGTCTCCCAAAAAAAAGGGTATTCCAGTCTTAACTCCTGGTACCCATTAAAGTGACCTTATTTGGAACTAGGATCTTTGTGGAGATAATCAGGTTAAGATGAGGTCATAATGGATTAGGGTGAGACCTAGTCAAATGACTGATGTCCTTGTCAAGAGGGAAATTTGGGCATAGGCACAAAGAGGAAAGTACATCATATGAAGTCACTTATAGTAATTTGCTATGGCAGTCCTAGGAAACTAATACGCATCAAAGAATAAGGATAGAAGTTACAGCAGGCTTGTCACAAATCATGCAAGCAAGAAGGGAGTGAAATAAAATACTTAAAGTGTTGGAAAAAGAAGTCCACCAACCTAGAATGAATGCCTAGTTAAATTATGACTGAAAAGTGATGGAGAAATAAAGACCTAACTCAGACAAACAAAAACTAGGGGGAATTTATCATTGAAGTCATTCTTTACAAGAAATGTTAAAAGAAGTTTTCTTCAAAGAGAAGAAAAATAATATAAATTGGAAACTCTGATGTCCATAAAGCAAGAGTGCTGGAGAATCAATAAATGTAAAATAAAAATTTTGATTTTCTTATTTGTGATAATTCTAAAAGTTAGCTGTTTAAAGTAATAATAAAAACAAAATTACTATTACAAAAGTGAAATGAATTATAGCAATGACAGACGAGATGGGATGAAAGATTCAGGAAATCATGTAAGATATCTGTGGTACACCTGAGACAGTATAGTGGTATTTGCAGGATGGCCTTAAATTAGTTGTAAGTATATGTTAGAAATGCTAAGATTACCACTAATTCTTTTTATAAGAAATACACTTTTAATGTTAACAAAAGAGATACAATGAAACATAATATTATGCTCAAAATCAAAGAAGGAAGATCAAAGGAAGAGGAGGGTAAGGCCAATGAACAAATGCAACAAGTAGAACATTTATTAAAACATGGTAGATATTAATCTAAATACACTAACAATTATTTAAATATTAATCATCTAGTCACAGCAATTAGGCAAGAGAAGGATATAAAGGGCATCCAAATTGGAAAAGAGGAAGGCTGGCTATCTCTGTTTGCTGATGATATGGTCTCATACCTAGAAAATGCTAAATACTCCTTCAAAAGACTCCTAGATGTGATAAATAAATTCCATAAATTCACAGATTACAAAATCAATATACACAAGTTAATAGCACTGCTATACAACAATTCCAGCTGAGAATAAAATAAAGAATGTAATCTCCTTTACAAGAGCTACAAAAAAATACTTAGGAATACACTTAACCAAGGAAGTGAAATATATCTACAATGAGAACTACAAAACACTGCTGAAAGAAATCAGAGATAACACAAACAAATGGAAATACATTTCATGTTCATTGATTGGAAGAACAATATCATGAAATCCACCATACCACCCAAAGCAATCTACAGATTCCATGCATTTTCTATCAACCAACAATATTTTTCACAGAATTGGAAAAAAACTATTGCAAAATTCATATGAAACCAAAAATGTCCAGAGTAACCAAACCAATCCTAAGCAAAAAGAATCTGGAGGCAACACATTACCCAACCTCAAGTTATATTGTAAAGCTATAGTCATTAAAATAGCATGTATTGGTATAAAAGTAGATACATAGACCAATGAAACAGAATAGAGAACCCAGAAATAAAGCCAAATTCTTACAACCAACTAATTTTTGACAAAGCATACAATTAATAAAAAATTAGAGAAAAGACTCCCTATTCATAAATGGTGCTAGGAAAATTGGATAGCCACATATTGAAGAATAAAACTGGATTGCTATGTCTCACCATATACAAAAATTAACTCAAGATTGATAAAAGATTTCAATATAAGATCTGAAACTATAACATTTCTAGAAAAAACCCTAGGAAAATCTATTCTGGACATTGGCCTAGGCAAAGAATTTATGACAAAGATCACAAAAGCAAATGCAACAAAACTAAAAACAGTAAGTGGGACTTAATTAAACTAAAAGGATTTTTCACAGCAAAAGAAATAATCATCAGAGTAAACTGACAACCTACAGAATGAGAGAAAATATTTGCCAATGATGCATCCAATGATGAACTAATATCTAGGATCTACAAGTAACTCAAACAAATAGGCAAGATAAAAACAAATGATCCCATTAAAAAGTGGGCAAATGCCACGAATAGCCTTTTTTAAAAGAAGATAAACAAATGGCAAAAAAAAGAGAAAAAAATCTCAACATTACTATCATCAGGGATATGCAAATTAAAACCAAAATGATATCCCCACTTACCTCAGCTAGAATGGCCATTGTTAAAATGTCAAAAAAAAAAAAAAAAAAAAAAAAAAAAAGATGGCACAGATATGGTGAAATGACAATGCTTATAAACTGTTGCAGGGATGTAAATTAGTATAAACTCTATGTAAAAAAATATGGAGATTTCTCAAAGAACTAAAAGATTTACCATTCAATCCAGCAATCCCACTACTGGGTATCTATCCAAAGGAAAATAAATCATTATATCAGAAAGATACCTGCATGTATATGTTTATCACAGCACAATTCACAATTGAAAAGATAAGGAATCAACCTAAGTGTTTATCAGCCCATGAAAAAAAAATATATATATACACACACACATACACATACACACATACACACACACACCCACGCACGCGCGCACACACACACACACACCATGGAATAATACTCAGCTGTAATAAAGAATGAAATAATGTATTTGTGGGAACTTTGATAGAACTCGAGGCCATTATTCTCAGTGAAGTAAGGAATGGAAAACCAAGAATCACATGTTCTCACTTGTAAGTGGGAGCTAAGCTATGGGTACACAAAGACAGGGTGGTATAGTGGACATTGGAGACTCAGAAAGGAGGAGGGTAGGAAAGGGGTGAAAGATGAGCAACTGGGTACAATATGCACTACTCAGGAGATGGGTGCACTAAAATCCCAGAATTCACCACTATACAATTCATCCATGTGACAAAAAATTAATTGTACCCCTAAAGCTATTGAAACATTAAAAAAAGTCATTGAACTGTAAAAAATAAAAATTAAAATAAATATTAACCATCTGAATACACTAATTAAGTGACAATACTGTCAAAATGGATCACTAAACAGTAATAATCAACTAGATGTTTTCTACAAGAAACAGACTCTCTTTAATTATAAATACTTAGATAAGTTGAAAGGAAGAAGATGGTTAACCATATATCATGCTATCATTAATATAAAAATATCCAGAATAGTTTCACATAAATCAAAATTCAGAAAAAAGAGAAATTATCAAAGATTAAACAAGACTATTATGTGATGATAAAGGACTATTCTCCTAGAAGATACAACAATCCTAAAAATGTAGGTACTTCAACAGATCAACACACATGAGGCAAAAGCTGGTAGATCTGCAGAGAAAAATAGACATATCCAAAATTATAATGGGGGACTTCAACATATCTCTGTCAGTACTTGATATATTAAGCAGCCAAAAAGTTAGTAAAGATATAGCTAAGCTGAACAGTACTATCAATGCACTTTATCTAACTTACATTTATATAATATTCCATTCAACAACAGCTTTTCAAGTTCACTTAGGTCATTCACCAAGATGGACCATATTCTGGGCCATAAAACACACCTAAGCAAATTTAAAATAATAGAGATCATACACAGTATTTTGCAGCTCACAGTTGAATTAAACTAGAAATTAATGATGAAAAATACCTGAATAATCCTCAAATATTCAGAAACTTTTAGAAAACTCTTTAAAATAACACATGGATAAAAGAAATCTCAAGAGAAATTTTAAAATATTTTGAACTAGATGACAATGAAAGTACAACATAGCAAAATGTGAAGAATATGGTAAAAGTAAATTAAGCCTAAAGCACAAAGAATAAAAGAAATAATAACAGTTAAAGGAGAAATCAATACAACTGTAAACATTAAAACAATAGAAAAAATAAACAAAACCATATATTGTTCTTTGAAAATAGCACTGATTGATAAAGCTGTAGGAAGGCTAACCAAGAGAAAAAAAGAAAAGAAAAAAAAAAAACCCACAAGTTCACAGTATCAGAAGTGAAGCACGGATGGACATTTGGGTTGATTCCAAGTCTTTGCTATTGTGAACAGTGCCGCAATAAACATACGTGTACATGTGTTTATTGGTTATCTATATAACACATGCAGCATGAATTGTAATCCTTTGGATATATACCCAGTAATGGGATGGCTGGGACTGGATTAAGAAAATGTGGCACATATACACCATGGAATACTATGCAGCCGTAAAAAAGGATGAGTTTGTGCCCTTTATAGGGACATGGATGCAGCTGGAAACCATCATTCTTAGCAAACTATTGCAAGAACAGAAAACCAAACACCGCATGTTCTCACTAATAGGTGGGAACTGAACAATGAGATCACTTGGACTTGGGAAGGGGAACATCACACACCAGGGCCTATCACGGGGAGGGGGGAGGGGGAAGGGATGGCATTGGGAGTTATACCTGATGTAAATGACGAGTTGATGGGTGCTGACGAGTTGATGGATGCAGCACACCAACATGGCACAAGCATACATATGTAACAAACCTGCACGTTATGCACATGTACCCTAGAACTTAAAGTATAATTAAAAAAAAAAAAAAAAAAGAAGTGAAGCACGGGTCATCGGATTTCATGTACATTAAGAGGATAATAAATATATATGATATACAACTCTATGCCTGCAAATTTGATAACTTAGATGAAATGGACGTAATTCCTTAAACAAATATCAAAACTCACCTAAGGATAAATTGGTAAGGTATGTAATCCTATATTTACTATATAAGTTGAATTAATAATTCATAACCTACCAGAACAAATTATGCCTGTATAGTTTCACTGATGAATTCTAATAAAGATTTAAGAACAAAATTACATGAATTCTATGCAAGATATTCTAGAAATTAGAAGCAGAAAGAACAATTTCTAACTCTTACCAAGAAGGAAAAATTATCATAATACCAAAACCAGATAAAGACATTAGAAGAAAACAAAAATTACAAACCAGTATCTCTCATAAACACTTAGGTAAATATTCTTATCAAAATATTAGCAAATAAAATCCAACAAAATGGAGAACAATGCATTACAGAAGTGAGATATTATAGCTATATAAGTCTGGATTCAAGGTTCAACATTTGAAAACCAATCAACGAAATTCACCATATCAACAGACTAAAATAGGAAAATCATATGATCATATACAGATGCAGAAAAGCAATTGACAAACTCCAATACTCATGCATAATAAAACCTTCCAGCAAATTTGAAATAGAGGGAAACTTCCTCAATTTGTTAAATACCATCTACCAAAAGCTTGCAGCTCAAAGAAGAAAGTCTACATGACTTTAAGTTTGGGGATAACATTTTATATATAGCAAAGCCATGATCCACGAAAAATTTTTTTAAAAATCTAAGTTTATTTTGTTTTGTTTTGTTTTGGTTTTAAGACAGTCTCACTCTATCACCCAGGCTGGAGTGAAGTGACACAATCTCGGCTCACTGCAACCTCCAGCTCCTGGGTTCAAGCGATTCTCCTGCTGCAGCTCCCCAAGTGGCTGGAATTACAGCCACGCACCACCATGCCGGGTTAATTTTTGTATTTTTAGTAGAGGCGGAGTTTTGCCATGTTGGACAGGCTGATCTCAAGCTCCTGACCTCAGGTGTTCCACCCGCCTTGGCCTCCCAAAGTGCTGGGATTACAGGCGTGAGGCACCCACTTCTGGCAAGATTGGAATTTTATAAAATGAAAAACTTCTGTTCTGTAAAAGACAATGAGAAAACAAGCCACAGACTGGAGGAAAATATTTTCAAAAGATACATCTGGGAAAGAGCTGTTATCCAAAACATACAGAGAATTCTTAAAACTTGACAGTAAGACAACAAACAATCCAATTTAAAAATGGGCAAAAGACCTGAACTCCTCACCAAAGGTGATATACAGATAGCAAGTAACCACATGAAAATATGTTCAACATCATATGTCATTAGGAAATTGCGAATTAAAACAATGCATTATCAATGCACACCTATGAGATTGGTGAAAATCCAAAACACTGACACCAAATGCTGGTGAGTATTTGGAACAACAAAGATTTTCATGTATTGCTTGTGGGAATGCAGGTGGCACAGCCACTTTGAAAGACAGTTTGGCTGTTTCTTACAAAACTAAACATACTCTTATCATATGATCCAGCACTGTACTTCTTGGTATTTACCTAAATGAACTAAAAACATGTACCCACCCAAAAAAACTGCACACAGATGCTTATAGCAGTTTTATTCATAATTGCCAAAACTTAGAAACAACCAAGATGTTCTGTTAGGTGAAAGGATAAATAAAATGTGGTACATTCAGACAATGGAATATTATTCATGGCTGAAAAATGAGCTATCAACCCATAGAAGTATGTGAAGACACTTTAAATGCATACTATTAAGTGAAAGAAGTCAATCTAAAAAGGCTACATACTGTAGAATTTCAACTATATGACATTCAGGAAAAGGCAAAACTATGAAAATAGTAAAAAGATCAGTGGTTGCCTGGAGTTGGTTTAGGCTGAGGGAATAAATAAGCAGAGTACAGAGGATTTTTAGGGCGGCAAAACCACTGTTCATGATACTTTAATGGTAGATAACATGTCATTATTCATTTGTCAAAATCCAAGGAATGTGCCATATTGAGAGTGAATCCTCAACTACAGACTTTGGGTGATAATGATGTGTCAAGGTAGGTTCATCTAATATAATAAATGTCCCGCTGTGGTGCAGGATATTGAAAGCAGGAGAGGTTGTGCCATGCGGGGACAGGAATTACACAGACAGTAACTCTCTGTACTTTCCACTTATTTCTTCTGTGAATTAAAAGCTTTCTAAAAGATAAAATTTCTTACAATACTTTTAAAATTACTTATCCACCTCATGTGCAAAACTACATTTTGTTCCAAAGAAAATGGGACTAGTATTACCTTGTGTTGTTGATGTACCTGTCAAAGGGAAATCATACAAAAGGATGTGTACATCTCAGTGTTACAGTAACAGAGATATTGAGACAAAGCTCCTATCAGAGCACAGAGCAAATGCTCAATATATGGTTATTATTTTGAAACTATTCAAATGTTGGTTCTGATTATGGTCATCTGTATCTTCATTATGCCTTTCTAGTTGTTATTAATAAAAGAGCAAACTAGGTAAAATTTCAATCTAGTGATAAATTGTTTATTACTCTGTTTGGTTGTTTGCAGCCTTCTTATAAGTCATTTCAGGACATGGCCCAAGGATATTTCTTGTTACAGATAACAAGAGAGGTAGCATTCCTGCCCACTCCAGAGCGGCACATGGAACTATACCTTGCATTTGGATGATTATTCTGTCTATCTTCAAATGATCGTTGATGGATTTCCTGCAATCCATCTGGGTATAATCAAGGAAAAGGATATTTTGTTGTTTCTGTTAGGGAGATAAAATTTGGCATGGAGAGACAAAGTCCTAGGTTCTATCCAGGCAAGAGCAGGGGGACACGGGAGGAAGATCACCTGGAGGTCCAGTATCTCCCCCTTTCCCTAGCTGATCCCTGCACAAACTCAGCTGCCAGAAAATCCACAAAGCCCATGGTAGGTGACTTTGACACTTTGTGGGGGCTCTAAAACCATCACATTAGATACACGGCATATTTTGCCACTTACCCTGCTTCATAAATCAAAGTTTCATGAATGTATGCATATTAACATATGTTTATATAAACATTTATATACATTTATGTACATATATCAACTCACAACATATGGCAGAATACTGTTATCTTTGCCCCTGTATTTATGTGTTGCCCCTCATTTCCATGAACCCCAAACATGCCAGGGTTCACTATATAATTTGTGGCAGTTCAGTAAAATAATTCTCAAGACCCACGGAGGATGTTTCAGCCGTGTTAAGACTACGGCCCAAACTTAGCAGACAAAGTCCCAAGTCCCACAAGCAGCACACACCAACAGAACAACAGAAAAGACTTCATCATGATGCCTCAACAAGACTGCATTTATTCACATGAATGATCCCAGAACAGGATGCAGTGAAGGGACACACACACCTCAGTGACAGCCGCTTCCTTCTGGCTGGCGTACCACCAGAAAAGGAAGTCCAAAGCCCAGGCAGGCCACATGCTCAGGGGTCTCCTATCTCCACAACCAGGGCATGCATGTCTGAAATTCTGACCTAATGCCTGCACATTCTTCCCCAAAGTCAGAGAACAATTGACTGGTTTCTTTTGCTACAAAACTCATAAAGAAGAAAGAAACACTTACTAAAAATACAAGTATAAACAATTTTTATTTTCCATATATTTTCTCCTTTTTTAATGTACTTTGTGAAACATTTAAAAAGTGAGATCTTAGCTTTTGGGTTCTATTTGTACTAGCATTTTTCAAACTGTGGGTCATGACTGATTTGTGAATTATAAATCAATTCCATGGGTTATGAGCAGCATTTTTGTAATTAAATAGAATTGAATAATAAAAACCCCTGCAGCTAACATAATATTTAGTGATGATATCTTTTTTCCTAATTTTATGAAGGCATTATTTCCCAAGGAAAAGTAGAAAACTTTTTCCCAAGGAAAAGTAGAAAAAATAGAAAACATTTCCCAAGGAAAATGTAAAAACCTGTTAGATGTTTAAGATTCTGGGTAATCTTGGACATAGTGACCTTTAGTTGCCCATCAGTGACAGAGATTCCTTCCCCCAATACTTGGCCTACTGATCCCAGCTTAAATACAATATTGGCTAGGAGGTGGGTAAGATGTTTTAGAAAAATAATGTTTAAAAAGTAACACATAAAGCAGTTGGTTTTACTAGTGGATGATATAATTCAATATTGATAGCATAAGTTTGCTTTAAATGAAACAAAAACATATAACACATTTGGCAAAACATTTCCATACATTGTTCCAATTTGATAACAAATAACAAATATTTAAAAAGAAACATGGATATTTGAGTACAGAAATTCCTCTGTATACTTGTATTTTTTGAATTTGTTGGAAGCAGCTTTTCCTTAATGATCCACATGTATTTAATATGGACTTAGGTGTTTAAGTTATATGAACTTTTCCATCAGTAACTAATTAGGTGCAACAAAAAATATAATATTGCATCATAACTACAACCAATAATATGTCATCTGGTTAGAGGTGGCTGGGGCAAAAAAGTGTGTGTGTATATATATATTTACATAAACATATATACACACACACATATATACATGCATATACATATATATGTATATATCTAATAAATATTAGATAACAAGCAAGCAGAGGCATTACAGAGTATCCTGGAAAGCAGATTAACATCATGAAATCTAGTTGTAAACTGTTTAAGTATTATAGATGGTAATAAAAACTAGTGAATTACAAGTTATAAAAATTTTTAATAGGATACAATTAACTCAAAAGTTTTGAAAAAAAAGTTTGCCTTAAAAATTTTATAGTTTCCAAGGCACAGTAATTTTTTTAATGGAGAACAAATAATTGAAGACAAGAGAGATGTGGTTTATAAAATTTTGTAACTTTCTCAAAATAAAAGACCTGGGTGAAAAACTCATGATTAATTCAACATCCATCAAAAATTTAAAAGCCTATTCTATTAAACTGAATTTTATTTAGGCTCTGACTTTTGTTATTCATTAACATTTTATTGGACCCACTTATATTTTAAAATAAAACCACTGTATCTACAAATAAAATATATTGAATTGCTTTTCATAAATTCAAATTTGTAATAATCAGAATTGTCATGGCAGAGGAAAAAGATGAACTCTTGTACACAAAAATTTATAGACATTTAGTGTTGTTTGATTTATAACAAGGGAAACCTGAAGAATAAAAAGCTATTGCTAAATAATATAAATTAAATAGTGGTACAGCTATGCAAAGTGATTATTTTAAAAATCACACAAAATTTGCCTAGATTTCTTATTTAGCTCAGAAAATGCTCACATGTGATATTAAATAAAAGAGGAAAAAAGCTTGCCTAAACCACATATATACATATGTGTATACACACACACATGCACACACAGCAGGAGGAATAAAAAGGGAAAAATAATTTAAACATGGGGTGTGTGGGGGTGTGTGTGTGTGTGTGTGTGTGTGTGTGTGTGTGTAACATGTATGTATTCCAAAATGGAATTCTTGTCTCCTCTGAGGCTCTCAGAGCTCTGGATTGCAGGCCAGATGATTCTTCAGGGAAGGAGACCCTCAGTCATGATTATTAGGGGCCAAGGGAGAAGCTGTGTTACAATTCAGGCTCCGTGGCAGCTCTGTGTAGCTGAGGCAGCTAGAGAAGGGGCTGAAGCACTCCCAGCGGCTAGAGTAGCAAGTCTTCCTTTGCAAGGGCATTTGGCCATCACATGATCTTCTCCACCACACTATGTAATCTGAACCCAGCTAAGTGTATACTTGTTATGCATAATTGATTGATTGAACAATAGAGATGAAATTAAGCCAACACTATTATATCCAAAAGTCCAGTCCATTATTCACTCAGGCTTTGGAAAAACCATTTGTCCACAAGAAAAACACCAATAATATAAGACTTGTCAGAAACCCTCTCCTATAGCAGATACATTACATTATTTATATAGAAAAAAAATATCTAGCAAACTGCATAAAAATCTGTGGAAACCTGTCTATTTTAGGTAGATTATTTGATCAGAAAGAAATTTCCCAAAATAAAGGAAAACTTCTCTCCAACTGTAACCTTATTTGCAAATTTATAATAAGGAAAACCTGAAGAATAAAAAGCTTTTGCTTTTTATTTTTTTGCAACGGAACAACTTATCTTTGTTTATTAAGAAGAGATTCTTGTGATTTTACTGGAAGAATATAAAATTATTGTTTTATTATTTTTAAAGGTGCCACAAATGTATACACATGTTTTATAATTTTATATGGAAAAAATCATATTTACCATGTATCAAATTATTGGTCCATTCTTCACTCAATGGTCGTCTAGGTCATTATTAAGAGTGAGCAACTAAATAATCTAAGTCTATTGCCCTCTTTATTATGAAATTACATTTTGAAATCAGAGTAATATGTGCTTTTATCAAATGACTATGTTTTCTAAAATATATGGGCACTGTATGTATACATAAAATACTATTTTAATATTATATCAATTTTTATTAATATCCATCATATTAATATGTTATACATTAATATTATATTCCTTAGTTGCACTCTTAATATATTTATTATGTATCATGTTTTATAATTATATCACATATTATATTAATGTATAAGCATATAACTCATTTCATTGTGCTTCCCTTTATTGTACTTTGCAGACATTGCTTCTTTTACAAATTGAAAGTCTGTAGCAACCTTGCATTGAGCAAGTCTATTGGCACCACTTTTTCAACAGCATATGCTCATTCGGTTTCTCTATGCCATGTTTTAATAATTCTCACAGTATTTCAGACTTTTTCATTATTATTGTATCTGTATGTTGATCTGTGATTAGTGATCTTTGATGTTACTTTTTTTTTTTTTTTTTTCTGAAGCAGAGTCTCGCTATCTCCCAGGCTAGAGTGCAGTGGCGCAATCTCAGCTCACTGCAAGTTCCGCCTCGCGGGTTCACGCCATTTTCCTGCCTCAGCCTCCCGAGTAGCTGGGACTACAGGCGCCCAACAGCACGCCTGGCTAATTTTTTGTATTTTTAGTAGAGATGGGGTTTTATCATGTTAGCCAGGATGGTCTCGATCTCCTGACCTCATGATCTGCCTGCCTCAGCCTCCCAAAGTGCTGGGATTACAAGCGTGGGCCACCATGCCCAGCCTGATATTACTATTTTAATTGTCTTGTGGTCCCACGAACCATGCCCTTCTGAGATGAAAATAAAATTAATAAAGTTGTTTGTATTCTAACTGCTCTCCAGCTGTTTGTTTCCATCTCTTCCTCTCCTTGGGCCTCCCTATTCCTGAAGACAAAACAATATTGAAATTAAGCCAAATGGGTTAAAAATCCTACAATGGCCTCTAAGTGTTCAAGTGAAAGGAAGAGTCACATGTTTCTCACCAAATCCAAAGCTAGAAATGATTACGTTAGTAAGGAAGTCCTGTCAAAGCCAAGATAGCTCAAAAGCTAGGCCTCACATCAAACAGTTAGCCAAGTTGGAATGCAACAGAAATAGTCTTAAAGAAAATTAAAAGTGCTACTCCAATGAACACATGAATGATAAGAAAGTGAGTAAGCCTTATTGCTGATATGGAGAAAGTTTTAGTGTTCTTGATAGAAGATGAAGCCAGCTACAGCATTCCTTTAGGCTAAAGCTTAATCCAGAGCCAGGCCCTAACTCTTTTCAGCTCTATAAAGTCTTAGACAGGTGAGAGAGAACACAGCAGAAGAGAAGTTTAAAACTAGCAGTTTGGTTCATGAGGTTTAAGAGAAAAAGTCATTTCCATAACATAAAAGTGCAATGTGGAGCAGTAAGTGTTGGTGTAGAAACTGCAGCAAGTTATCCAGAAGATCTAGCTAATATCACTGACGAAGATGACTATATTAAGCAACAGATTTCAATGTTGATAAAACAGTCTTATGATGAAAAAAGGTGCCATTTGAGACTGTCATAGTTAGAAAGGAGAAGTCAATGCATGGCTTCAAATCTTCAAAGAACAGTCTGCATCTCTTGCTAGGCACTAGAGGGCCTGGTGAGTTCAAGTTGAAGCCAATGTTTCAAATTACTGTTTTGAAAATCCTACAGCCCTTAAAATACATGCTAAATCTACTCTTCATGTAATCTATAAATCGAACAAGAAATTTGGCTTACAGATGGCTTACTGAATATTTTAATGACACCATTAAACGTGCTGCTCAGAAAAAATAATAAAAAATTCCTTTAAAAATATTACTGCTCATTGACAACGCACCTGGTGACCCAAGAACTCTGATGGAGATGTACAAAGAGATTAGTGTTGGTTTTATGCCTGCTATGACAACAACCATTCTACAACCCATGGATAAAGGGGTAATTTTGACTTTCAAGTATTACTATTTCAGAAACATACTTCATAAGTCAATAGCTGTCATAAATAGTGATTTATCAGGCTGATCTGGGCAAAGTAAATGGAAAACCTTCTGCAAAGAATTCACCATTTTAGATGTCATTAAGAACATTAGTGATTCATGGGAAGAGGTCAAATAGCAACATTAACAAGAGTTTAAAAGAAATTGATTTCAACCATCATGGATGACATAGAGGGGTTTGTAATTTTAGCTGAGGCAGTAACTACAGATGTAGTGAAAATAGGAAGACATAGAATTAAAAGTGGAGTCTGAAGATGCAACTGAATTGCAGCCATCACGTGATAGAACTTGGAGAAGTAGTAGTTGCTTCTTACAGATGAGCAAAGAAACTGGTTTCTTAAGATAAAATCTACTCCTCATGAAGATGCTGTGTACATTATGAAGATGACAACAAACAATTTGGACTATCACATAGACTTACTTAATAAGGTTGCAGCAGAGTTAGAAAGGACCAACTCCAATTCAAGGACCAACTCCAATTCTCAAAAAGCCTCTATGTGTAAAATGTCATCAAAGAGCACTGCACACTACAGAGAAATAGTTTATGAAGAGTCAATCAATGTGGCAAACTTCACTGTTGTCTTATTTTAAGAAATTGGCACAGCCACCCTCCAACCGTTACCAACCACTACTCTGATCAGTCAGCAGCCACCAACATCAAGGCAAGACTCTAGGCCAGAAAAAAGATTATGACTTGCTGAAGGTACAGATGATCCATCAGAAAGCAAAGCTGTCACTATGTCATGTCTGTGCTCAAATAGTTTCAGATTTTGAAGCATTTTGGGTTTTGAATTTTGGGATTAGGGATGCTCCACCAGTCTATATACATACACATACATACACACACAAACCACACATACACTTACACACATATATACTGTACATATACAAAAACAGTGTGTATACATATATACACACATACACACATACACACATACTGTATACACATACACTACTGTATACACATACACATACATATACATTTACTAATGCACACACAGTAAAGCAGTAATATTGATGGGCTCCATAAAAGTATATAGGTAGAACAATGTTGGAGATTTACTAGCTCACACAAAATTAGGACATCTCTAATGTGTAATACATATTTCAAAGCTATAAATGCCAGGTTTTAGTTTAACAGAACAGATAGCAGATTTAATGTAACAGAGAGAAAATGTTTTATCTCTTAGCCCCAGGGCTTCTGTCATGCCATAAAAGCAAGTACGCTATTTAAATTATAATAAGAATCAGAGGGCCGGGCGCGGTGGCTCAAGCCTGTAATCCCAGCACTTTGGGAGGCCTAGACGGGCGGATCACGAGGTCAGGAGTTCGAGACCATCCTGGCTAACACGGTGAAACCCCGTCTCTACTAAAAAATACAAAAAACTAGCCGGGCGAGGTGGCGGGCGCCTGTAGTCCCAGCTACTCGGGAGGCTGAGGCAGGAGAATGGCGGCGTGAACCCGGGAGGCGGAGCTTGCAGTGAGCTGAGATCCGGCCACTGCACTCCAGCCTGGGCGACAGAGCGAGACTCTGTCTCAAAAAAAAAAAAAAAAAAAAAGAATCAGAGAAAAAGTAGGCTATATCAATTATTTTTAATTTTTATGTTTTGTTTTAATCACACCAATTTTCAAGTTAGTTGACTGTAAAACAGCAAACAGTGAGGCACTAAACTTGTGAACTCATCACACAGTATCAAGCATAGTTCCTCTCTTCTATTTAAAATATAAATTCTAATTATGTGAGAATAGTTTTTTTTAACATGAATAAACAATATCCTAAATAATTTTACATAACTAAACTAATAAACTAGAGAACTTGCTATAGATTCATGTGTATAATCATTCACTAGAATCACAGAGACAAAGACATTGTTTCTTAGAAATTCTGACTCTGTGAAACCTAAAAAAGTCATAATTGGTCTTTGTAGGTGTATTGCATATTTTTCAGCAGGTAAATCATTCAAGGTGGCAATATTTACTAAATTTCAGTCTTAGAAAAGAAGCAATATTTTAAAACATAAAACAATGAAAACTTTTTTACAGAATGGAAAGGTTTGTTACAAAGAAGGCTAAGGGAATGTAGAATAAGTCTGTCTCTTTAATAAAATGCTCCATCCATCATCCAAAGTACACAATATTTTACTTTCATGTCAACACATTTCTTTGGCAGTATCATCACATGGTGATAAGAGCACAGTCATTGAAATAAGAGACAGTTGCATCTTACAAGCTGAGTGATGCTGAGTGATATAGTTGGGTTCACCCATCTGCAATTCCTTCATCAATCAAATAGAAATAATAAGACATACTGTATAGGGTTCTTGCCTGTAAGATGTGTATCATTTCATATGATGCCAATAGCACATTCCATTTACTGTTGTTTTTATTTACATTAGTTCCCTGTACAAAAACGTGCCATTTTTTAGGGCACATGTTGTTGTGTTAATGAAAAAAAAAGGTACTTCTTAGTAGTCACTTGCCTTGCTATGTTATTTTTCCAACTCCTGGGAATATGACACCTAGTAATATCATAGCATGTTATTATTCTCTATTTTTATCTCCCTTAATATTAGATTAAGTCACAGGCAAAGTAACTACAAATGTTTTGGAGGTTTTTGCTTCCGTGATTTATTTCAAAGGAAAATCCATTTTACCTGAGATGTTGTAAATATTTGAAGAATAGTAAATCCGTTTCTGATTATTAATACCATAATTCAGGAAAACCCTACACAACATTAGTATACTTCAAGTTTTACAATTAAAAGCCTGTAAGAAAATAAGCATTATGCAGATCACAAAAGTGATCTCAGATAATTCAAATAATTTGGCTGAGGTCAAGGAGCTTTTAAGGAGCCTAATCAGACATAACAAAGGCTTTCTCCTATAATCCACCTGCAGAAGCACTGAGGGTTGCAAAATTATGCATCCAGAAATATGATCATTAAAATAAAACTTCTAGCTGATTCACAATAATGAGGGAGTTAAATTTGTCAGAATATTGAACAGTATGTGTGAGTTTATGATTTCTTGTTTTGGAGCATCCTCATTCTAGAGAAACAGAAAAACCTGTCACTCAGAATGCTGTCAGACATCAACATCCTACCTGCAATTTCCTACTGTAAGGGCCTGGAAACTTTCCATACTATTTGATGTGATGTAAAACAAATTAATATCAAATTGCTCCTTCTCTTTACAGTGGCTTTCTATTAATTTTGTTCTAATAACATTTTGGGGGGTAATACAAATTAGGCAAATATTAACACAGCACCTAATGATGAAGCTTGAAGTTGTAAAAATTGACTTTAATAAATATTGGGTTATTTTATTTTTATGATGCCATAGTCACTAATATTTGTAGGGTTTTTGATCAAGTATGCTTTGGGGTCCAGCTTACAGCAGAAAACTGTAACCTTCACTTATAAGATGAGGTAAAGAAGTTTGATTATGCTAAAAACCCTTGCATATATAAAGCCATACTTTTTAATAAGATGCTCTGTTAACAAGTCAATATTTATAGAATATTCTTATGTAACTCTGTTATCAAAATAGTTTAAATGAGAAAAAGCAAAGAGCTTAATGAAATGTGCGTGGTATTCAATTTTTCTATTTAGTGAGTGCACACATGAACAGAATAGATTGATACAAGCTGAATGTAACCTCATAAACTAAAAATAATACACAAATAATCTCTAGAGGTTGCTGAAATATATACACCTTAATTATTTTAGTATCTCAAGTCCTAACTAATAGCCATAAATTTCTACAATGCTTTATTTGGATAAAATAGCAGCATGAAATGGACGTTCTCACCTCACCAAATGTTGATTCAGAGCTTTAAAAAAACATAAAAAAGGAAAGATTTAATCTCTCAGTTATTCTCAGAATAATTATTTCCTCTGCAATAGCTATCTGCCCCTAACAAATACAAAAAAAAGATAAAAACATAAAGTTAATTCTTTTTATGTGGGACAAGTACTAATAGACTAAGTTAGAAGTTAAAAAATTGGCAGTATACTTTAGACTCGAAATAGATGAATGTGCCAGAATTGAGCATTTTTTACTGTTACCCGGCAAAACAACCTAATACAGTTACATAAAGGTAATTATGTGCAACACATTTTTTCCCAGAAAAATCTACCTATAATCCATTATGAAAGATCTACTCATTTCTCCCTTAATCTATGTACATACCTAATAATTTCAAGTGGAACCAGTCTCTGTAATAGTTTCCTATTGCTACTATAAACAAATGACAAACTGAGTAATTTAAATACACACACAAATATACACACATACACATACTATGCTCTGTCTTACAGTTTTGGAGGCAGAAGTACACAACAAGTTTCACCGTGACGAAATCAAGGTGCTGGCAAGGCTAGTTCTTTCTGAAGATTCTAGGCTAGAAACTGTTTCTTGCGTTTTCCAGCTTCTAGAGCAGTGGTGTCCAAGTTTTTGGCTTTCCTGGGCCACATTGGAAGAAGAAAAATTATCTAGAGCCACACATAAAAAAATAGCTGATGAACTAAAATAAATCTCATAATGCTTTAAGAAAGTTTACGACTTTGTGTTGGAACACATTCAAAGCCGTCCTGAGCCACATGGGGTCTGTGAGCTGCAGTTTGGACAAGTTTACTCTAGAGGATGGCAACATTTCTTGCTTGTGGTTGTACCACTATTATCTTCCTCATATGTCAGGAGCTTCATCCTATCCGACAAGAAACTCCTCTACATATCTTTTCTAGACAATTCTATCACCACTTATGGCTTCTGCTGAGATACCTTGGTGGATTTCATGCCTAAGCACATGCCTAATCTCTTCAGAGTCCCCTGTGTGATTAAATACTCTGATCGTTTGATCTCCTCCAGACAGTAGCAAAATATTGTCAAGTCATACACTTGGCTTTTTTTTCTGAGCATGCTTTCCTGACGGTGAATCTCCTCATAGTAGCAGGTTTTGAAAGCCCTGGCTCACTTTTGAATAAGAGTTTTGCCGTCAATTTATATCTTTCCTCTTACATTTCACATTTCATAAGAAAAAAACAAAGCCACATCTTCAACACATTGTTCAGAAATCTCCTTGGCTAAATATCCAA